>NC_143160.1:9127472-9302331 GCF_041381405.1 Jatropha curcas
CACTAGTATCATGTTTTGTAAAAGTAAATTACATTATTTTTGTATACAACATCAGCATACTATTATATTCAATATACATTATGATATTAGCATGACAAGACATAAAGTCAACCAGTTTGTAACGTCTCGACTCGGTTTATTCGGGTTTACGGGTGGACCGGGAAGGGATGTTACAAGAAATTTGATTCTTTCTTTCAAATGGCCGAAAAGTGATTGTGATTGGGAGAGAAGTGATTGAAATTCACTCATTCATCTTCATTCTTACATGTATTATCTTATATTGATAGTAATTTTTTTGATTTAAAAATATCTAGAATTCTAAACTTGCACCTTAAGAGTTATTGAAGGGATTGTTATCCTATTGTAAGGCTTGATGAAGGTTTATGTTTATCTTGAAATGGCAGCAAGCTTATGATAAGTCAATAGGAATTATGAAAACTTCTTAATCATGCAAAGAGTAGTTGATTTAGTATGAGTTTCAAAGAATTTACTTGGGATTTGACAATTGTGTTTTTACATAAAGTAAATATGATGTTATATAGATTTTTAAACTAAGCTTATGTAAGTTGTTATGGAATGCTTGAAGTAGTAGATCTAATTCTTCTTAAGAATTAGTCAGTTGGTAAATTTTAAGTTGTAAATTGGATTTCGTAGTAGAGGTATTCATTAAATTTTTGTTTAATTGAAGCATTTGTTCTTAGTGGGTAATTTAAAAATTTGATGAAGGTATAAATATGTGAGTGTTACCTTTCAGCAAGGATGAAGAAATGAAGGTTTGATAAAGAGCTCTATAATATTTAAAGGCTAGGTAACTATCAAATGAGGATGGTTGGATTTAACTTATTGATACAAGTTTTGTTTATAGATTGTACATTTATTTGATAATTAGTTAGAGAACAGCTAATAATATTGTTGGAACATGCCTAGAGGTTATTATAATTTGTAAATTAATTGGTGAATGTTGATATGGTTGTTTTGAAAGGAGGATGGGATTTTAAATTGATTGATTGCCCGACGGATGAGCTGTGTGCATTGATTGATAAATATATAATAATATTGTGATATTTGAGCAGGTAGATAGTCCAATTTTTAGGGGAGGTGCTGCCGAAATTTCAATAAGAACTTAGACTAGTTTTAATTGATAACATAATTAATAAGTTTATTTAGATTAATTTTTTAACTTAATACATAATAAATAAAGTGCTCTAATTATTTTATTATCATCATTATTTATTTAATTAATCAATTACTTATTTATTTTCATTATTATTGTTTATTATTATTATTATTATTATTATTTATTCTATCGTTGCTGTTTATTGTTAATATTATTTATTTATTTGTTTGCATTTGAGTATGAATGTCTAATCGTGCATTGCATTCCGATATGTAACTGATCAATATGTTTGTATTTAATTGCAATGTTTGATTAATTGTGTTGTGATAATGTTATGCTTTGTTTGTGTGGAGTTGGGATGAAGTGGGTGACCATGGGTTTGTGAGACCGTTACCTTTATATGGATCCTGATTACCGTTACCGTTATATACTGTTACCGTTATATGGATCCATTATCGTTAGCCGGGTAAATGGGAGATCGGCGCCCACGTGTGCACCTACCGTTATCGTTACCGTTAACCACAGGTTGGCTTCTCGTCGTTGCGCACCGGACAGTCTAGATTTGATCGCAGCCCGTAGGGTGGCCTCTTGTTGTGAGCGCCTGATGATCTAATTGGATGGAGACCACCGGGTTGCCTCCTGTTGGTATATATATATATATAAAGAGAGAGAATGGAAAAACAATGAGAGGGCTGGTCAAGTGAGGATTAGACCGGTCGGCCAGTATGGGGGATCGGCTCCCTGGTGCACACGTGAGTGGATGAGCCATGTGGGAGGACGGCTCATCGGGGTTTCGGTGACTCCACTGACCAATTTTCACGTGATGTGATTATATGAAGATGTTAATGATTGTGAGTGCTGGTGATGTGCCATTGTGTGACTGGCTGCGTGAGCATATAACTAGTCGGATGACTAGATTGATATGTTTACACATTTGTATGACTGCGTGTGTTGTGCAATAATTATTACTCCTTAGAAAACTCACATGTCTTGTTTAATTTTTCAGGAAGTAAGTTTCTCTTTAATTCGATTTAGGTTACGTTTCTTTAATGCAGGGCAATAGAGAAATTTTCCTAGTTCCATAATTATTTTGCTATGTAACTATATGTATAAAAAGCTATGTATATCAAATAGTTAGTGATTCCGCAGTTGTAGAATGTGTGTACAATTAGTCGTGTATTAACATGGACGATATAATTATGTGAGCCCATAATAAAAAAAAAATGTGATGTATTGTTAATTGGGCCCGAACTGTGGAATGTTGTAGCTGATAAATTTGGGCCGAGATTTAATAAAATCGTGAGGTTATTTTCCTATAAATATGGGCTGAATGTTTAAAATGATATTGAGATAGTAAATTTTTAGTGTTTTAGGCTTACTACGGATCTCGGGGGCCTTAAGCTTACCTGGGCCCTAGTGCCAGTCCGACCCATGGAATCGGGTCGTGACATTTATTTGGTTAGTTAAAAGAAGAACACTGTAGCTTTTTATTGCTTTGTTTGTTTTGTTTGCTTAGTTTTATTTTTTCCAATTTCATTATCATTTTATATTTTGTTAATTTTAGTTTTGTTTTATTTACTTCTACAGGGATTAAAGTGTGTGCAATAAAAGATAATTTAAATCTGTTTTATGCGATAATGAAATCAATATTACATTTTAATATGTTTCTCTAATTACATACTCTCAATGTTAAATCTCTAAAAAAAAATAAAAATCAAGTATCTAAATCGTTCTCTAAGTCTACTTTAATTTCTAATAATATTTCCAATCGCTTCTTACATTTACACTTGAAATTAAAAATATAAATATTATATAATCAAGCGAAGTGCAGGATACCGCCTAGTTTATAATATATTAATAGCATATTATCCAAACATTAACATGTTAGTGATACTATCAAATCTGTGATAATGTTATTAAAAATTTATATTATGCTCTCACATATGTGGCATTTTGTTCATCCGAATTCAATTTTTCTATAGAAAATTATTCTTTTAAGAAACTAAAATTTTGAGAAAGTATAGTACAAAAGTTCAATTATCGTATTTAGATGATAATAAAAATTTTCTCGAAGAATAACATAATTGTGCAGCAAATGTTATTACATAATTAAAATATTTTATCTTAATAGGAATCTAATTTTCTCACGATTTTTCTATATACATGAGAAAGTATGGATAAGGTTTATATATTCAGAGATTTAATTTTTTAAAGAAGTACCAACCAAACATTGGAGTCTAATTTTTTCAACTCATTTTTCCGTGGGATTCCGACGACCAAAAGTTAAACTTTTTATTTTTTTAATAAAGTTGTAGTAAAAAGTTTTATTTTTTATTAATTAAAAATTATTAATCTTAAAGATATACTTTCGAATAAATCTGATTTGCCCTGAACTTATTAGTAATTGTACGTGAATTATAAATTCATGAGGTAATTTGAACAAAAATATAGATTTAAGGACTATACAACAAGAGGTGACTTTCTACTAAAGTCATCAAATCGATGAAAACAACTGTAATTGAGAGAATTCGATCCTAAGACCTCTTATTCCTCATTTAAGTGAAAAGATCAATCAAATTACCGTCTGATTGACATTTTGCTTATATTTAATACTACATTTAATCCTTTCTTTAATAAATTGGATTACCAATTAGAGAGAGAATTAAAAAACATATTCTCAATATATTGCTTAACTTGTAAGCTGTGTGTATATCCACCTGTCAATAAACGGAAAGTAGTGTCATAGAAGGAGATAATGCAACCAAAAAAAAAAAAAAAAAAATCTAATTACAGAACTTAATATATGCCCTAAAGCTCCCAAAGGAATCCAAGAACAAGAAAGACATACTCAGGGAATGTTTTTTAGAGCACACCACGGCATGCTTTTTGCAGTTGATGAATAAAATGAGATTCTATTTCAACTTTAGGACCATCCAACCATTTATTTCAAGATTCTAAATTTAATTTCTATCAGACGATATTTATCATTTGTATTAATAGATAATAAATATATAAATGTTAGCACAAGTTCAGTTTATTTCCAATTTTAGAGATATTGGTTTGGAAAGGAATTGATCTAATTTAAACGATTTTCTTTTCTTTGAGAAAGTAATATAATACTATGGAAATTTTTGGTCACCCACTTGCCTTATTTGCCTTATAGGCATTGATCTACAAGGGATGTCAATTTAACCGAGCCACGAGTACTCATTTCGATCCAATCTGATCTAATTTTAGCGGTTCGAATGGACAAATATGAGTTTAGATAGGTCTGAAGTAGTATTATTATTATCTATATCAGATTGGAGTTTAAGAACTCGGGTACTCACTACCTGCTACCTGCGTAATTAATATTTTAAAATAATTATTTTTAAAAGAAAAATATATATACATCTTTTTAATTTTAATTAATTCTATAATTATATTTGATGTTTATATTATATTTTTTATTAACTCAAAATAATAATTTTATAATTTTTACTTTTTTTTTTATTTTTGAAATATAAAACTAAAAGAATATTTTTAATGCTAAACGGATATTTAAATGGATTGGGTATTTAAACGAGTAATTTTATTAGTTGAAAAAATAAAATAATTTAATTTTGATTAGTTATATTATAATACTACTAAGGTACGTATTAAATATTGATTAGAATATAATATGTTTAATTATTAATTTTAGAAAATTTTAATTTTATCGATTATAGTTAATTTCTAAAATAACTTATTCTACAAATAATAAATGTAATTTATTTTATTATTTATTAAGAAGTATATTATAAAATTTATAATCAATTTCTTCATAAATAACAAATAAGTATAACGTGTTATATATCATATATATATATATATATGAGGTAATAAGTTATATCAGTAAACCATACAACATGTTTAAGGAATTTTTTTCTAAAAAAAAAACCATTTATAAAATTAATTATACGTTCATAAATTTTAGCAAAAAAAAATTTTTTTTTAAAAACATCAAAAATTAAAAACAATGCTATAAAATAATAATTAATATATTAATTATTATAATAGTTTGCCTATAAAATAAAATTAAAACACAATAAGCCAAGTCAATCTGATCCTCACTTAGGAAAAATTATTATTATTATTTTATTATTTCATAAAATATTTTTATAGTGCTCTTCATAAAGAAATTAATAGAAAATTTTATCTCTCTCTCTCTCTCTCTCTCTCTCTCTCTCTCTCTCTCTCTCTCTCTCTCTCTCTCTCTCTCTCTCTCTCTCTCTCTCTCTCTCTCTCTCTCTCTCTCTCTCTCTCTCTCTCTCTCTCTATATATATATATATATATATATATATATATATATATATATATATATATATATATATATATATATATATATATATATATATATATATATACTTACTGGCAACAAGTAAAAATCAAATAGGTCAATAACGTACTATGCATGTTTGAAAAAATTAGTATATATATAAAAGTGGGAATGAGCGAGAGAATATTGAGATTATCAAAATGGCCTACTAAGGTTATATGTTGACAAAAAATTAATTAAAAATTTTAATTTAATTGATTAAAAAAATAAAAATTCTTTAATTTTGATTGGTTATATTAATTTCTTTACTTAAATCTAAATTCTATATAATAAACTAAGAAATTATATTATATATTATATAAGATATGTATTAAGTATAATAAGAATAAAATATCTTTAAGAATTTTAATTTTATTAGTTTAAAAAAGAAATATAATTTAATATTATTGGTTATATTATACTCTTTCCATGCTAAAAAATAATCTGTCTTTCAATTGGGTGTCCCAAAATAATATTCCCATTTTCATTTTTGAAAATGGTCTTTTTGTTAATTTTTCTATAATATCTTTATAATATTGTGCCAATAATTAATATATACAGAATTACTAAATATTTAGTCAAATATAAATATAAAGTAATTAAAACATGTGCCAAAATGATAAACAATTTCAAAATTGAATAAAACAATTATTAATATAAGTGTATATGGAAAAAGAAAGATAAACATTATGGTAACTAATTTAACTACTCATTCTTAATCTGTGCGAAAAAGAAACGAAACTATTTTTTTGAATGGAGGGAGTACAATGTAAGGTACATATTAAATATAATAATAATATAATATATTCAATTATTATTTTTAATAAATCTTAAAGTTCATTGGTTGTAATATCAAATATTCATAATATTATAATCGAAAAAATTAATAAAAATTGTTAATATAAATTAAATTAAATTAAATTTATATTAAATCAACAAATAACATACTATGCACGTCCAAAAAGCTAGTCAATTAATAAATAAGATACTAGGAATTTTTCATTAATGGAAATTTAAAAATTAATAAGTTTTCATTAGTTAAGGTATTAATTGTAGATAGGTGAACAAAATAAACTATTGAACAGAGCATGTGAAATGCAAACCCTCCAACCCATTCTAAAGCCATACCTTTCTTCATTGTCGTAAGTTGCTTAGATACCAAGCATAGAACCCACTTAATTTATATACGACTTGATCACAGTTTCGTACAGTGCTAACCATACAAACATAATCAATTACCTTACAAGGCATTATTATTATTATTTTTGAATTGATCTAACTGGTACTTCATTAGTCATCATGCCAAGATGGGGGATATATGATTCTGATTCTGATGACAAATTTCCATCCTCGTCAAAATCACATGGCCGTCAAAGGTCTCTTCATGCCATTTTTGGGGGTGGACTTGGTAAAATTTCCTTATCTTTAATTTTTTTTTCATTTTAAATATTTAAAAAGAGATGAATTATCAGAATTTGAACATGGAAATTCTTATTTCTACATATGGGGTTATAATTATTTTTGGGTATTTTGATTGTGCAGTTGCTGACATATTGTTGTGGAGGAACAAGCATTTATCAGGAGGGATTCTAATTGTTTTCACAATTATATGGTTCCTTTTTGAAGTTGTGGAGTACCATTTTATTAGTCTTCTCTGTCATTTGCTCATGTTTTTTATGGCCATTCTCTTCATCTGGTCTAATAGTTCAGGATTGATCAAAAGGTTGGCAATCAAATCCTATCACGTTTAATACTGTCAAAACGGGCAGCCCAGCCTGACTAGCTCTCAAAATCAACCGGATAAAAAAAAAATGTTTTGAAAATGGTCCTTAATTCTCTTGTTCAGATTTAAAAAAAAATACAGACGATCCCAACTTGTCCCTAGACTTATGTCCGTTTTGACAGTACTAATCACGTTAATCATCTTGATTCCTATATACTATTATTAATTAAGATGTAATACTAACTTCTTAATGTGCTTTTCAGAGATCCTCCTTCTGTTAACGATTTAGAGTTGCAAGAATCCATGTTGAGATTCTTTCTTTCACAAATTAACAACTGTATATCGAATTTACACTATGTTTCAAGTGGAAAAGATCTAATCACTTTCTTCGCGGTAAGCAAATATTGCAAATCTCTTCTCCTCTATTGCTTACCCTTTTCTTTTACCAACAATAGTTAATTCCTAATGTCATGTTAAGGTTCCTAATTATTTGCACTAGATTTTCAGACTATTGGTTGTCTCTGGATATTGGCAGCTTGTGGATCTCTATGCAGCACTTTGAATTTTCTATATGTTGGTAAGAACCTGAGGTTTTCTTTTAACTATTTTTTTCTTATTATTTTTTCACCTGTTGTAATAAAACTTTGAAGTACTTAATCGGGTTTGTAGTGAAATTATTTATTTTGTTGCACGAAGTGTACCTGTGCATGGCAACATTGCCAGCTTTATATGAGCGATATGAAGATCAAGTGGATCGTTTTGCTGGAAAAAGTAGCCATGAAGTGAAGAATTTATTTGAAAAATTCAATTCGAAAGTTCTTGACAAGATTCCAAGGGGACCCAGAAAAGATAAAAAACTTACCTAAATTTGGAAATTACCCTGAAAAATTACTTTCTTTTCTAAGCTAATTTTATAGGGTTTTTAATTTATTTAGTCTCTTGTATTACCATTGTGACAATTTTATGATTTGGTATAAACAATTGGGGTTGTTATACTAAATATTTAGAGTGATTGAAGATGGACCCAGTCGATTAATAGCTATAGTTAAAAAGATAGGAAAAAAAATAATTTATTAACAAATAATTCTTATAAGGAAATTCTCTCTCTATTATAAATTAAATTTCCTATGTTCTACCGAAAATCTGATAAAATCCCCTCTAAAATATAGACCATCTCATCCATGGAAAAATCATGAATTCAACATGTAATTATATTTTTCATCCACAATGAATATCAATACTATTTAGCACACCAAAATATAGTCTAACAGTGAGTGTATGTATGATTGGACAACAGCTCAATAGATCTGAGTTCGAATTCTCTTCTCAATATTCAAAAAAAAAATAATAATAATAATAATAATAACCCATACCATCCATGGCAATTCTCAACATAATTTCCAAAGTTCAATATCCAAATAATTCCATTAACTCAACATAAATCATTTGATAATTCCCTTCACTCAAACATATGTTTATGCATTGGAATGCTAAAATGACCATTTTAATCACTTATTAGATTTGTAATCACAATTCTCTCTTCAAAGCCTTATTAATGATGATAAAATTAATAGAACTCCTAATTCTATACAACTAATTCGTCCAACATAGTATTTAGCATGCTTAATAACATCATAACTAAACTAATTATGATATTTTATAGTCTTTTATAAGACACTATAAAGGTAAACAATTACATGAGTTAACTTTTTATAAAACACTATCTTAACCTCTAAAAATTTGTTCAAACATTATGTTATTGATCATTATAAAAAACTAGTATTTAGTATTTTGAAAATTATTTAAAAAACTGTTGCCGAATACAGCCTTAAAAACTAGTGTGAAACACGACCCTAACTACATTTTGTAGTGTACTTCATGGTTCTAACATCCAATGTAAGCACAAGTTCACAAAATACCAAAATTCCAATTTCAAGAACCCTAATTATGCTTATTGAAAGAACTCTTGCAATCAACCCAAGAATCCAACTAGTAGAGTACAACAGAGATGGAAATTCACTTACTCGGGCATAAATAGAAGTTACACTTGAAGACCAATTTCTGCCATGTGTTTAAGGAGAAGAGAGGTTTAATCTTTCAAGCAAAAGGAGCAAAACCACAAAAGGGGAGAGGGAGAGGATTGTCGGCGGCTTGGAGCTGCTGCCACTGCTGATTTCCGACAAGATGGTAGAAAGGGGAAGGGAAGAAGAGAGGAAAGAGGGAGAGGGTGGGGTTCGGATTTGGAGGGAAAGGGAGAGTGATCTTTTTTTTTTTTTTTTTTTTTCTTTTCTTGTAATTACTTAGTTATGAAGATGGATCGATATTTACACAACTAACTATCTTATTATTATTATTATTATTATTATTATTATTATTATTATTATTATTATTACATAAACAAACTAACTATAAATAAATAAACTAACTAGCTATATAATTACATTTATATTTAACAGCTTCCACACTCTGATTCTAATATACTGCTCGTCCAAATTTACATTCAACTCGGTACGAACCAAACTTAAATGACTCGAATCCCATGAGTTAACTCGTTCGATTGATTGATCTGACCTGAAACACACCCGTTTAACATGACATAAGTTAAACCGAAAATATAAAATTAAATTTCGTAGTGTTCTTAATATAAAAGGAAAATCAATATTAGACAAGTGCAAGAAATTGTATTTTAATTGTATTTTCTGTAATAATTTTATTGTCGTATCATCAAAACATAAAAATTTCATAATAAGTATTGGATGATCTATAAAAATTACCTGATTTAACTATTCTGGGAAATAGGTGCTCTTAGTTTTCGACTGTTTGAGAAGCCAAAGTGTTGTTGGTCTGGAAGACTGAATGGGCAGAAGCTATTATTAAAACTGGGAACCGCAGCAGAAGTGGAGGTGGGGAACGTAATGAACGGCAATTGAGGGACTGGAAATACTTGCCCCTCTTCCACCGTTGGTGAAAACTGGATATTGTCGGCTGATGACGAATGTAGTGGCGGTGGCACAGAAACCCCGGCGCTAACGGACACATATTGTCCACTCGGCGTTACAGATCCATTACTTCCAGTCTGACTCATTGCGGTGGCTTGCCATGTGCCTCCTTCACCCATCATGGAAAATCCCAGAGCCTATGAAATTAATAACACAGATAAAAAGATTTTTAGTGCTTTTAATTTCCACAAGTACTTCGTACATGTGAAATTAACTGTATAGCCTAATGTCTAGTAAATATGATTATTAATATATAATAATTATAATGCATAATTACTTCATTTTGCATCTTTAAGGCTTTGATATATGCGATGGCATCATCCAAAACTGAAGCTTTATCGCCCTGAAATTGTAAGTGAATTCAAAGAGTATGCGAAGGTATTAAAGAAAACAAAAGGCTTGGCGACACTCTTGGCGAAGCTTTCTGTATTAGAACACATGTAAGCGAAGAATACTGAGGTTGTAAGTGAAATCAAATAACTGTATTAAATTAATTTTATTAAAATAATTAATTTGACACATATGTAATACCGGATTTTAATTTTCGAATTCAAAGTCAAATTTAAGTTGATGTTTAAAAAAAATTGAACTCAACTTGATTGAGTTATAATTAAGAAAAAATGAATATATATGATAATAAATTAAGACTCAAATATATTCAAATAAGATAGTTCATGTTAATAAACATTATCTAAAAATATTGAATATATTTTAAATTATGTAGAACATAAATACTTTATTTAGATTAAAAAAAAAAAAATCACTTGGCTCAACTTTTGTAGTAGCTGGTTGGACTCGTAACTCGAGTTCAACCTCGAATAGATTACAACTAGCTAAATTCGAATAATATGAGTCCAATTCAAATAGCTTGAGTAGTTATCGACACTCCTCATTAAATTGGAGAGTGTGCAAATGATAAATATGGAGTTGGTATGATTATTTACTTATTATTATAAACCAATTTGAGTTTCATATGTGGTATATTGGTTAATATATAATTTAAGGCCGAATTTTCAAAGAAAAATTTTATGGTTCCCTTTAAAAAAAATTATCTTGAAGTTCAAGAATGATTTAGCGTATTTTATTTACTTTGAAATTTAGCCTTTGAGCCTTTTGATTTTAATTTTTCGCTCAATGAATACGCTAATTCACTTTTTAACTTGCGAGGTGTGAAATTATAACAAAAAATAGAAAAAAAAATTTAGGAAACAATTAAAAAGTGAATTTTAAGAGCCATAATGTCTATTTCAGAAGGCCACAATATTTTTTTTCTAAGCTTAAATTTCAAACTAGTTAGGGTCAACAGAAATAATATGTGCACCATCTCACGAGGTACACATCTTCAAACTATTCTTGACTAAATATATTTAACTTTAAGATTCAGATGAGATTCGGTGCATTATTGTTGATATGATTACACTGAACTATTATTTTTACCTTAGACTATCCACCTACAACAACCCTCTTCCTTTTTCCTAGTTTGAAATGGGTTATATTGCTCTAGGCTTACGTACACTTGTACAAATTTAACTTTGTGAAATTTGACATCTAAATAAAATTTACCACTTACAAATGAATTTTTTCGTTTCAAGTTTATAGATAACATATTGAATGTTGTTGCATTAATTCAAGACATGCTTCTAAAGCATTGAACACTGGAGAGCAGTGATTTTATCGAACAATAATATTTGCAGATAGGAACTTATATAGGGTAAAACTAACCTTCAAATTATAGGGTACGAGTTCCTGCAGAGCTTTCATTTTTTCTTTGATTTGGTGCCTATGCTTCTGCTTAATATAACAGGAAATAGAATGAAAGAAATTATTATTGCAAAACTTGCTAAAAGCATACTTTTTAAAAGAAAACGTCAAACTTATCTTACCCTCTCATACATCTTATGCATTTCAGCTGAACGAGCACTTTTAGGTTTCTTATCATGTTTCTTTTTATTTGCTTCTCCAGAGAACTGGAATCAAATAAATCAATGAATAATTAATTAATATTTAGTTTATGTCAAAAACCATAAATATATATTAAAAACTTCATAAAAAGTAACATAATAAAAATTTAATTCTTTAACCATACGTATACTTCCAACCCTAAAGAAACTCCATGCACAAAAAATACCATGACAAAAACAATTTTCTAAACGTATCTAACATCGCCGTGTAAAATACCAGAACTTCTTATAACCTAATCAGGAGAAGAACTACATTGATCTTAGGGGCTACACCTCCTCTTATAACCTTCTTAAGGTTAGGTTTTGGGTCTAATACGGTCTCAATATTGAAAAAATAATACTATCGTTTTACGTAAACTAAGAGCAGAAAATTTTTCTCTCAAACTTGTTGTCTAACTATCTCTCACCACTAACTCCTTACAATTCTCATACAAGGGTGTGTCCCCGATGTGGGTTAGTTTTGGCCGCCTTTTGTTCCTTCAAAGTGAAGAATACTGAGGTTGCATGGCAAGCTCCTCATGCAAAATTACCAACTTTAATTCCCTACAGACTGAAAAATAAAACTTGCATGGCAAAGCTCATATGCAACCAATGAGAGATGACTTTATATGCAAATTTGTTTCGAGTCCAACACACAAAAAATATAAATATAAACTGAACTGCTAAATATGATACTTACCTCACTTGGAATATCCATTTCAGTAGCTTTTATTTTGCTACCAGAACATGGTTGTTCATCGCATGGTTTAAACCCATACTTTTCTTCATGTCCAGTGGTATGTAAATATGGGCAACATGGAATATCTGGAAAACCTGCGAAAGGATCTTGAAGATAATCTTTTTCATACATGATCATGTTGGAGGATATTGATGTTGGGAATGAAGAACTTGGTTTAATGATACTGGGATCGTTTGTAACCATAGAAACATGTCCTCCGTTATGTCTAAAGTATGGTTCTACAATCTCCCAGAGTGGCATAGCGTGAGAATTTATGATCACGTTAATGTGAAAGACACAAGAGAGAACAATAATTAAGTAGCCAGCTAGTAGCAAGACCAACGAGATGAGGAGAGTTGCATGTACGGGGAGAAACCCAATATTTAATTTACGTGTGTATATGTAAAACCTTAGAGATATTATATTTTATTTTTTATAGAATTATTATGTATTTTCTTTTTTGGGCTTCAGACTTCAATTTTCTTTAGATAATAACGATTTTTTGGAGCATTGGGAAGGGAAATATGAATGGGTACAGACGTGCTGGGTTTGTGTTCTTGTCGACGTTGGACTAAAAGTATGGACCTCATATGATACAACATGTTTGTATTGTATTCATCACAAATATTTACACTTATTTCTTCAAAAAAAAAAAAAAAAAGAAAAAAAACCGAATATTTACACTCTTTAAACATGTACTCTGCTCCCTCTAGGGGTGGCCATATTACGGTTCCGGTGGTTCGGAACCGGTGGTTCAGAACCGGTCCGAACCGAAATCAGAACCGGACCGAACCGGAACCGATGATTTCCGGTTCGGTTCCAGTTTTAGTATTGTTGGAACCACGAACCGGCAGTTCCACAAACCGGTTGGAACTGGATGGAACTGCCGGTTCTCCGGCCGATTAGAACCCCCGGTTCGAACCGGCGGTTCTAGCCGTTAGAAACTATCAGATTTATTATTTTTTTAAAATTTTGTTGTGAAATCTCTTAATTTTTTGATTCCTCTAAACATCAAGAGGATACGTAGGCAACTTAATTCTTTTTTTTTTTTTTTTAAATTAAGTTCAAGCCCTTTTTTTAAAAAAAATTATGTTCAAACTTTGTTAAACAAAAAATAAATTCAGTTGAAGACTTTTTTTTAAAAAAATAATTAAGTTCAAGTCTTTAAAAAAATAAATTTAATTGAAGCATTTTTTAATTTTTTTAGGTGTATTTTTTTTTAGAAATAACTTTCACAAATTTTTAAAATTTTGAAAATGGTCTTCAAAATTTAAAATTTAAAATTATGCAATTTGCCGGAAAACCAGTCGAAAAACCGATCGGAACCGTCGGTTTTGAAACCGTTAAGGAACCGGCACCGGAATCGGAACTGAAACTGGAAATTTTCAGTTCGATTCCGGAACCGTGGCCACCCTTAGCTCCCTCTATTCTTTTTATTTAAAAATTTCTATTTAGGATGTTGTTTCTATATAGAGAAATTTACTTAAAATAGAAATTTTGAGAAAGATACAATTGTTCAAAGTCTAAAATACCCTCATTTAATTTGAGTTTTTGTGTTAATTGTACACGGTTAGCAAGAAAAAATGAAAGCCAAAAAAAGAAAAAAGATTGGGCATTTAATGCCCTTGTGTTTTCAAAGCAAAAGTGGACGATTGTTTTCTCGCAAAAGCTAACCAATATGCTCATATTAAAAATATAGTGGATACAAATCTTTTTGGCCTACAAGAGTATAAGTCATTTAAATGTTCTCTATTTACAAATGTGTATATGTCTGTCTACCAACATTATCTCTTTATTACACACAATAACGCACATCTGTAGTCAAATAAGGGTTTCAAAATATACAGAGACTCACATTTGAAAACTACCTCCATCACACATCTCCATAATCCACTCATTTTCACAACCGCTATCTTGTGCCTTCTCGTTAGCGCCATTTCACGATTATATATGAAATCATTGAGAAAGAAAACGACCAAAGAATCTAAAAAATAAAACATGACTAAACAGAAAGACTCATCAAATTCTGCTTTTTGTAAGAAGAAATTAGGGAAAGAATCCACAAAATGGTCTCTGATCTTATGGGTAAAAAGAAAATGTGCAATGAAAATAGAGAGAGCCTCAAAGAGAAGTAATTTTCAGATGAAGCTTTGCATTTCACCAAATTTTATAAGCTGTCTTTATAGAAATATTGAATGTGACCACAATTTTTTCATAACTGCACTTATTCAGGTTATCTCGTTGCATTTCAGTTAAAAGCATGGTGTTACAAAATTTTTCACGTCATTAACAATGTTTTGCTTTTTATTTCCTTTTTTTCCTGTTACCTGGAACAACATTTTGGAATTGACTAGTGTCAGCAACAACCACAAAAATCTTCTTGAACATCAGATATGTAGTTTAAGTCTAGCAATTGGAAAGTGGTGGGCATATCTTCGAAATATGTGCCTGAATTGGTCGAATTGTCATTGAGATCCAATAAAAATGATTGATTCATAAAGTATGAAAAATTATTGCCTTGATTTTCAAAAACTCTATGAATGCAACTAAATGTTCTAGCTCTAGTCGAAATTTATGTGTAGGCGTATTGTAGAAGTTGAAGAGATTGTTGTATTTAAGAGATCTTAGCGTTATTCGTGTGTCTCACATTTATAGGGAAGCTAATGTGTATGTTGATTGATTAGTGATAGGAACCGTTTACTAATCCGTACCAACTAACCAAAGTAACTGAACCAAACAGTATCTAGGTTCGTTTGAATAAAATAATGCTCAATCAATAGAACCATTAAAAGTCATTAATTACCAAGATTTTTGCTCAGTGTTTATAGTCAAAATTCAACTACCATAAATGTATACAGTCGGTTACAATTTGAGATGTATTATAAATAATTGTATGTGAGCCTAGAAAGGTTATCTGATCATCAAACGAATAGCTATACACACTTCTTAAGCATCTCTTAGGTTCACTTCTATCAATTAGCTATCTATGCAGTTAATTTTTCGTTGGGTATTCATGTGTTAGATTCTTGCCCATCTGGGTTTGGTGAGCTGGATTGCTTATGATACTACAGGAGTAGGTACTTCAGGTTCTGTCTTTAAGGTTGTAGCCTTATTTCTTTACCAAACAAAAAAAAGCTTCAAATTTTCATTAAATTTGGATCCCTAAAATTATAATCACTCAATACTTGATACAAATCAGGGAAAATCAAAATTTCAAATTGTAAATTTAAAATTGAAAATCTTGAATTCTCAAAATAATGGCAGCATTCCTCTAAATATTCCCTCCATTTCGGGTATTAATTCCTGAATAAATATACTATTGAGACTCTTTCTCTGTGAGTTGCCTCCATCACAAATAATAGAGCCAACTACCATCTTAATCCATATGCATTTTCTATTTCATTTAAATAAAGAGGGCAGAAGGAGTATTATATATTTTAAAAATGTATATTATTTAGTTGTTTTATTAATTTTGAATATTTATTTGCAATTTTTAAATAACTTTGAGGATATTTCTTCAACACTATAAAAATATTGTTAATAATCTTATAAGTTTTTCAGATAAATTTATTAGTGAAAATTTCAAATTAAAATCTTAAGTATAAATTAAATAACTATTAGTTCATACTCAAAGTTTAAAATTTAAAGATATATATATATATATATACACAAGAAAAAAAGAAGAAAAAAGCTCTTATTAATTGTTATTTACTGTATGTATATCATATCATTATTCTACAGTTCAAAATCTTGTTGAGTTAGTTCATATTGTTTCAATAATTTATTTATTTTTCTTGATTTTCTTCTATAATTTTAAACTCTTAAACAATAAAAATAAATAAAAGTCCGCTAAGTATGGTACTTGTAAAACTTGGCTACCTAACCTAGGGATGAGGGGAACTTCGGATTTTAGTTGGGTTGCTTTATTATATTCAGATTTCGGAGAGTGCATTTAGGATTTAATTTTCGAGGATTGGATTTGTCTGCGACAGAGGGGTACGGCGGCATTTGGTGACGGTTCCAGAAACCGGAATGGTTTAAACTTTTTAAAATATTAAATTTAAATCAGTTTTGAATCATCAATCTCTGTTCGGTTTTAGTTCCGGACGGTTCAGGTGGGGTTTCGATGAAACGACGGTTCCGATTACCATTTTCAGTGATATATATATATTTTTTTAAATTGATTCTAACATATATATTTCTTTCGAAAATATTAATATGAATTTAAAAAATATTGGTAAATTTTATTTTAAATAAATTTTAAAATGCTCATACTCATATAAGAATAAACTTAATTAATTTTACCAAATAAATTATCACTTTATTTTATTTAAATGTTATTAATTAAATAAATTATAAGAAAATTTTGAAAAATGCTTCAAAGAATGTACTTTAAACTTAGTAAATAATCTAAAAGGGTAAAAAAAAAGTTAAAAATAATATAAGTTTAGACTAAATATTTCTCTCTTTTTTTACCATTTTATTTTTTAGATTTTTAACTTTAAAAAAAAGTGTATTTTAAAAAAAAATCTTAAGTATATCATGTAATAAAATATTATTGAGACTTTTAGAAATGTATTAAATAGGCTAAGTGATTATTATTTTAAAAATAAAAATAGAAAATTTTCGTTTCGAACCGGAACGGAACGGCAGGATCAGAGCTGGTTCAAGTTCAGAAAATTTTTAGTTTGAATCGATAATTTCGATCCAGTTCTGATTCATCTACAGTACGATTCAATTCTAATTCGGTTTTAGTTCAAAAAGAATCGGCCACCATGCGTATCTACAGCACAAATGTTAAAACATGGATAGACATACCTACCTCTCTATTATTAATGATGATCCTCACCATTCTTACTAATTTTAATTTTAGTGATGTTGAATGACTAAATTACCCCTAGTAAAATTTGAGGAAATTTATGGTAGGAATATAACTTATATTGGCTTGTAATAAAAGTTAATAATTAAAAAATTGATAGGACAACGAATGATGTTGTGAGAAAAAGTAAATGACATAAGCATAAATATATGTGTAAAGTAATTGAATTCATGCATGCATTTACTAAAAGAAAATATTACTCTCGGAGTTCTCTTTATATAAATAAACTTTTCAATTAGAGTATTTCTTTTATATAGAAAATTTTATTTCAAATGGAAATTTTGAGAAGAATGTCAGATAAAAATGCAAAATAATTTTATATGAGCTATGTTATGTGCGTAAAAGTTACACACTGAACGAGAAAAATGACAAACATGAGTGACAGTATGTGTAATTATCCATATATATACACACACAATCGAATGGTTGAACCCTAGTTTTAAAAGACCCTTTTTATGTTGATATTTGCACATTGTAAATATGTGCACAAATTTCATTATATCACTCAAGCACAATGCCTTCTTCTTTATCATTAGGTAAGGAGTTAAAATGTGACAGTTTGAAAGCTATGGGCACATTGTGAGATATGCATACATTTTTTTGTGTTATTTTAACCTTGCATCATTTTACATTTCCTTATTATTAGCATGAATAAGTTACACTGTGCAGATGCTCCGAATATTTTGATCTCTCTTGTAATTATGCAGTAATATAAGATTTCAACAGTGTCGAAGTGAAAATGAGGGCACCTTAGACAATTCCACGCACCAGCAGAAGAAGGCTAAACCTATAACAGAGAATATTGGCATTTACTGAAATGTATCTCCAAACTTAAAAGCTAAGAGTTAACCAGCAAAAATACTGTTCATCCGATAATTGTGTATTTCACATTTCTTTGAACTACAAAAAATACAACCAAAACATAGAAGACATGATTTGAGCGAATTGAAGAAAGAGAGAGAAGCGAAAGGGCGAGCGATCAGTTTGGGAGAGACGGAATTTTCACTTTCGGTGGCTAAGCTTGCTCAAGACCGTGAGCTCTGAGCATTTAATTCATCCATGTTAAGTTAACCTAGACAACTAAATTTGGATCTCGTTTTATTATTTTTTTTAATTGCTGAAAGAAATCCTAATTTGATTTTAAGGTGTTATTGATATAATAATTTTTTTAAAATGTTCATAATAATTTATAATATAAAAATGAAATGTGTCGCGACGTAAATTAATCAATTACTAATTTATATTATATTTGTTTCTGTAAAATAACTTGCAGGAAAATAACTTGCTGAAAAATATTTTTATGAAAAAAGTTTTCTTAAAAAATATTTTCCAAATGATTCACTTTCCGCTATTTGGTTATAATATTGAAAATTAGTTCAACATGTTAAATATAAAAAGAATATTATATAAAAATTTTATAATTTAAAAATTTTATTATTAAATATGAAAAAAATAAAAAAAATGTAAATTATGAAAGTTGAGGTGGCCGTGGTGGCCTAATATTTAATATAATCCATCTAGTTTAAACAAATCATGTTTGAAATTGTGCCCTCCAGTCGGGGACCTTACGCTAGATGCAGACCACTGCAGGGTAGATTTTCTTTATAAACTCCAATAATTTGAGTTTGCAGAACTGAGATTGCAACTTCCAGAAAAGTTAATATGACCAAGTCTAGCATGCAATAATAATTGTCCTATCTTTGAGAAAGTTTGCAACAACAATGAAATAAAATAAGATAAAATTTATTATATTTTGTATTCAAATTATATTTATTAAATATTTAAACGATAATAATTAAAAATTTAAACAATTAACAAAAACTAATTATTCATCTTTGAAACTGATAAATTGTTATATAGTTAAAATTCACACACATACATATATATACATGCACATAAATGTCTGCTATGTATATCCGTGACAATCTCCAACATGAAACTGCAAAATAAGAAAATATATACAAAAAGTGAAATATTTGATAGATATAAATGCAAAGCCTCGTGGAATAAATGCAAAGCCTCGTGGAATAAATGCAAAGGTTGTCCGCACTACCTCAGCTAGCTTTGGCCATTTGCATAAACGTGTTTGTGTTGTCATCAATAATACACTTGATAGATTTATTATATGTATTAATATGGAATTTATTTATAAATTATTCTTTTATAAGTTTTCTTGGTGATACATTATTCGTTAAGACGAAGAGTGGAAGGTTTTAAGTTCAAATTATTCCGATTACAAAAATTTTTATTAATTTGATGAGTTAATGAAAAAAATATCCCTATTTAAGAGTATCAAAATAGGTTATGATACGCGAATACGTACAATTCGCCTAACACGCAAAATAAATGGGTTAGGATTGAGGTTAAACGAATTCATATCATAAACGAGTTATCATTTACCTTAGCATATTACTACTATTTAGATATCTCCATAAATACCATTGATATTAAATATAAGATTGAATATAATTAAAGTTGTCTTGAATAATTAGATGAAGGCATGCCAATTGTGCGGGCTACTCTCTTTATTGTACATTATACTTTATTTCAAAAAAAAATTTCATTGATAAATTGTTAATAAATGAATAATAAAAATAATTGAAAGTTTTTTAGATAAAAATGATTTGAGCTAAACCTATTTAAATTTTCAAGACTTTTTAAGTTCATAAGTGTATCAAGTTTTATGTTCTAATGATACAACAATACCCCTTACAAAATATATAACTTTCATAATTAAAATAAAAGAATAATGACTTGCAAAAGTAAATTAAATAATAACATGCTAATTGTTTTTGATAGGTTAGTGTAATAGTTAATTTAGATGTGTATTTATATAAATATCACTAGATTCTTGAAAACTAAGATATATAAAAAGGTAAAAATGTGTAAACATAGATAAGGGAAAAAAATTCAAAAGTAAAAACTAATAATTATCTCTGTATCTATTAATTAAAAATAGCTGGGTTTATAGATATATATGTAAAAAAATATTTTATGTATCTAGATATTGACTCTTATTTTTCAACATAGGACACTAATTAAGTTAGAGTCGCATCAATTAAAAGTTACATGTTAATTAACAAAGTTCATAAAACCTCTAATAGATTTTTAATTATAATTATACTGATTTTTCAGGGAACCAAAATTATAAAATACCTATATGAACCAATCTCTATCAAACTAAACAAATTTTTTCAAAAAAAAAATCTTTGTATCAAACTACTGTTTTTATCCAAACTCGAGAAGTTGTAATCTGCAGTGACGAAATTTACATATGCCTCCACTCCTCTAAATTTTAGAACTGTCATATCATATGAATTAAAATAAAATACAGTTCAAGAAAATAAGTTGAAAAGTACCATAAGATTGAGTGAAGAGAAGAAAATTCATGACTTGGTTTGTGATAAACACAAGATTAATACTCTCTAAATTTATATCCAATTCATTCATTGAGCTACAGGCAGAAATAAAATACAACATATATAGAAATAGAAATTGATTAAACAACAACATAATAATATATTTGAGAATGAAAAGAAAAAAAGAAACAAAAGAAAAAAAATAGAGCAAGATGACCACAACTCAAGCGTAACCTTCTCGTAAGCCGCAACATGCATTTTTTGCAACAAAAATTTCCACCCAAAAGAAAAAGATGAATAACATAGAAAATAAATAAATAATATAGATAAACAAATAAATAAGAAAAATTAGAGAATAAATATACAGTGAACCAATAAATTAAGATGGGTATAACCAATTTGATTAGCTCCTCTAGAACTTTGATCAACTTAAATAAATAAAAATGGAATTTAAAAAATTTTAAATTAAAATAAATATTTTTATTTTGACGTTTAAATTTCAAAGATAATTATTTTTAAGTTAAAAAAAGTTTTTAAACATTAAAAAGATAAAGTAAGATATATTTTGTTATCTTAACCAATTAACTATTTATATATATTGAGTAAAAAATTATTTTTCTAATTAATTATTTATCTATAAAAACTAAAAAATAAGATAGAAAACTGAAAATTTTGTAGAAAAAGAGAAACAAGAATACTGGATGGAGAGAACGCCAAGTCAGCTTAGCTTTATAAAGATACTAGCAGTATGCCTGTGCTATGCACAGTATATATCTTTATCTATAATATTTTTAAAGTACATAATTTAATTGAGAAAAAATTTATAATTTAAAAACATTAATTAGACTAATTATATAAAAATTAATGTTTATAACAAAGTGAAAGAAAAGGAAATATATATTAAAAATCATTGATTTTAATTTATTTTTCAATTAATAGATTTTGTTAGACGATATTAAAAATAATAAAATAAAATACACAATAGAAATTGAATGATGAACGTATGTATATTATTTTTAATGATAATTTTATATAAACCGTTTTCTTTTATTATTTATCAAAATTTTCCTAATTTGATAGAGTAATAGAAATTAGAAGAGAAAAAATATATCAATGTTGAAAAGAAATTATATAAGAACTATTGAATTTGCCAAAAAAAAAATGATTATACCAAACCTTAAAGAGCTCTCTATCACCATTAACCTTCTCTATCATTCTTTTAAATATAAAATTCTTATATATAATAATAAATGATAATTATGAATGATTATAATGATATGCATCAATATGATAATCAACATCAAAATTATGATAATTTTTAATTAAAAAATAGGTTATAATATTGTAATAACTTTAATTATTTAATACATATTAATATGATAATTGAATGACAATTAAGAACAATATTATGTAATTTTAATTGAGAAAGATAGGTTATAATATTATAGTAATTATAATTATTTATTAATATGTATTAATTATGATAATTGAATGATAATTAATGTCGATATTTATATAACACTATAACTAATAATTAAATTTTATGTGGCACTATCAAAATTTAAGAGTCCTATGTGACATTATAATTCTATGTATCATCACCAAGAATTTTATGTGGCAAAAGTAAGGGAAGATCATTCATCTAAGAAATGTCATATGTCAACTTCTTAGGAAAAAAAATACTTGTTTTATATATATACTAGCATTATGCCTATGCTATGCATGGTTTTAATATAAAATTTTTTTATTAATTTTAAATTTTTTTCAATTATAACATTATTAATGATTTCTTATTATTGTAATATATTGTATAATTTTATTCGAATTTATTGCTCTATTTGACTAGAATATTTTTTTTTTCTTTTTTTTCTTTTCTCATTAAAGTATATTTAAAACAAATATTAGATGCATTTTTAGTATAAAACACTAATTGTGATAAGTTTTTTCCAACTATATTTGTTTCAAAGCTATATTTGAAATTTTTTTATATATTATCCAAATCACAGTTAAATTCAACTAATCTTTTTTGAAAATAACAAATAAATTCAACTAATCTAAAATATATCATAAATGTTTCAACTTTAAAACTAATTATAAAATGTATTATAAAACTCTCATTGTGAAAAATATATTCTAGCTATAGTTATTTAAAAACTATATTTAAAATGTTGTTATATATATCAGATCATTCATCACATTTACTAAGTTGTTTATTGTGTAAAATATTTATTTAAATTAATTTTAAATGACTTGAATTGAAATAAAAACATTTAGTCTTTTGTTTAATCAAATTTTTATTATTAGTTTTTATTATTAATAATTTCAAATGATGATAAATATATTGATAATAAATAATCAATTATTATATATTGATTGTGATAATTATTTATGTAAATTAATTGCAACTAATAGAAAATTAGAAGATGCAATCCTATTTGGTTCTATGCATAGATAATTTAATAAATATTGATTTTAATATTTAATTAAAATTTTTATATCTCAATTTTCATTAAATTGATTTGTAGATAAATAACTTCAGAATTTACATTGTTTAAATTTAATGTAATAAATATAGTTAAAATTTTTTATCTAATCTTTTTTTATTAATTAATTAATCTATTTATTTATTTTAAATTTGCAACGTAAGGCATTAAAAAAAAATACTTGAATAAATTTATTAACCAGCCAATATTAAATTCTAGCATGATTTGCTTTGTAATTTTTATTTATTGAATTGGCTTTAGTCTTTTCTTTTCATCAATTTTAAATTTCAATAGATTAAGTGCTTTGTAGTTGAAGGATGGATTGATTTTTGAAATTCAAATTGATAATTTTTTTAATATAATATGTTTTTTTATTATATGTTAAGTTCTAAAAAGAGTTTTATTTTTTTATCCCACTGGAAAGAGTTTTATTCTTAATGAAAAAAATTTATTTTTTATTTTTTATCCCACTATATTTAAAATTTATTTTTTATTTTCTTTCTAAAAATTTATTAATTCTTTTATTATATATATATATAACCGGAAGGTGTATTAAATTAGTTTAGATATCTTTTCTTTTTTTTTTTATTATTATTATAACCAGAAAGTGTAACTTAGCATAAATCTTTTCTGCACACTCAACAAAATGCATTTTTCAAAAATCGAATTCGCACCTTTATTACAGAGATTGAGATCACTTATCACCTCAACCAACACTTTATTAATTAAGTATCATCTCTTTTGATTCTTTTGATTTTAATTGAAAAATGACAAATGGCTAGCTTGTCTTTACCAAACACTTTCGCATAAATGTGGCAATTTAAATTAGAATATATAACCTGTGATTCAATAGAAATTCTGATTTTTAATTTTGAAAAAAACTAAAATCTATCATCCTATTTAATGGAATTATCTTTTTATACTCATCTTTAATATTCTCCCTCTCTCTCAAAATAATAAAGGTTTTTGGCTTTCTCGACAAAATGGGTTTTTAGAAATCGAATTTGTGTTCTCATCCTTATGAGATTAAGGTCGCTAACCACTAGTATCATTACTAACGAAAATCAACCTTTTCAATTTGAATCACTAAGCCTAAACATTCTTAGTGTTTTTCAGGCTTCTCTATGCTCCGTTATGTTATAGATAAGGGTGAGCAAACCGCCGATTTGGTTTGGTCGACGCCACAAAATATAAACCGAAATTTCTTTATAATAAATTGAATTGAATTGAAATTTGTATATGAACCAAACCAGTCAGTTCGGTCTATTTTTTTTGTCAATTTTTATCATTTCGGTAGGATTCTAAGCCCAACTGCCTAATATTTGTGTAATCGAATTGAACGGAGCAACAAATTCGGTTTAAAACCGAACGAACTGACCAACTGAACCTCTCTTGGGCATCAGACCGAACTAAAATGAGTCGGTTTGATTTTCAGTTCGGTCCGTTCGGTAATTTTGCTCACCCCTGATCTTATGTATTTTACAGTTAAAAGCATCAAATTCAGTATAATGGAAGAGAAGTTCCAAAAGTTTCGAGACATAAATGAATATCGAAAGAAGAATAGAATAGGTACCTGAGGAGCTTTTTCGATGAGTTCTTAAACGTAGTTTTCGCCCAGACACTGATGGCCGAGGTCATAGACATGGCGGAGGAGAGCCACCAGTTTAGTCTTGCTTATGGCCACTACTCGGTTCTTAATATCATGAAACTAATTAACAAATAAAAACTACAGTAACAGTCCTAATCAAAGAGTTCTTCTCAGTCTCAGCCTCCTATTTGCAAAATTTGCTCGCTGGCTATATAAAGCACAATTGCCTCTGAGAATTTTATATATGTAGATCGAAATAGTTATGATTAAATTTTAAAATTAAATTTAACTCACCTTCTTCGCATTTTACGCTTTTCAAAACTAAATATTCCATAGTAACAATTTATACTTATATTACTGATCAGATACCAAAAAGCAGAACATATGTAACTTAGCATCATCATCTATGGTTGATAAGATCATGAGTAGAGATGCTAAATCTTGGAGTCTTGGACTTCACTTGATTCTTTTTTGACTCGAATTCGACCAGCCGTTCAATATGCCAGAGTTAACCCGCTTGATTCGTTGATCTAACCTGAAATGTGAGTTAAAAAAAAATGACAATATATATAAATCCAATCTAAGTGTTTTAACTACAGGATTGCAAGAAGTTAAATAAATTTTTTATAATAAATTATTTTCATTCTTGTATAACCATTGTAAGCAATTAAGCTAATCTGAGAAAAGTATATCAGAGACAATGAAGATGAATGAAACGAATTACCTGATTTACTTGAAAGAGGTGGTTTTTGCTGTTGGGAAAGCAAAGTGTTCTTGATTTAGAAAACTCAAGAACCCACTGGAAGCCGCAGCAAAGTTGGACGAGGGCAAATTAGTGAAAGGCAATACTGGCAATTCTTCCGCCATTTGAGGAAACTGCAGGATATTATCAGCTGATAACGGTTGTGGTGGCTGTGGCACAAAAACTCCGGCGCAGGATTGACTCATGGACACACGTTCTCTATTCGGCATACCAGTTCCGCCACTTGCAGTCTGACTCATCTCGGTGGCTTGCCACGTGATCATGGAAAATTCCAGAGCCTTATTAACAAGACGAATAAAAGTTTTAGTGCTTTTAATCTCCAGAAGCAGCCTATATATTCACTATATATATATATATATATAATAATTACTTCATTTTGCATCTTTAAGGCTTTGATATATGCGATAGCGCCATCCAATATTGAAGCTTTATCCGTCTGAAATTGCAAGTTCGAAATGAAATTAAAGAAAGCTTTGAGGACCTAACACTTTTGCAGAAGCTTTGAGCACTGAAATCCATCCCAACTCAACTCTTGAAAAATAAATAAATGTTTTTCTATTAATCCTAAATTAAAGTTTCAGTATAGAATTATTATTTTAATTTTATATAAAATTAATTTTTTTATTAGATTCAAAGATTAGCCCAATAGAGTTTTATAACATTTGACTAGATTCATCACTCCGCTTCAAATTCAAATAATTTTTTAGTCAAATTATTTTACATAGAAGGTTCAATAGATTAAGAGAATATGTGATTAAACAACATAAACAATCACTTTTTTTAATAATATTTTATTAAATTTATGATAATTTTAAATTTAAAACCTTTTACTCTTCCTATCTTGTATAAAATGTGAAAAGATTACACGACCCTATGATTAAAATATAAAAGAGTATAAATAATAGAGATCGAATTAAATCCCCTCATCTTATTCAATATAATATTATTTTATTTGTCTACGGTTCTGCGGTGAACTTTTTATTCAATATAATATTATTTTATTTGTCTACGGTTCTGCGGTGAACTTTTTATTCATATATTAACCAAACATTTAATTGATAAAGTGTGTATCACTGTGAATATAAAAATATATTAAACAATTTTTCTTGTAAATATCACTTTTTCTATTAAAAGGTTAAAATAATATTATAGTAGACACATTCAAAAAATCTAGTCAGTGAAGAGCAATGTATAAATAATAAAGGAGGTAAAAGATAAAATTTTAAGTAAGTTGGAATCAATATAAACATATAAATATATAAATTAAAATCTAAAACATGAATATAATTGTCTGGCCTAAATTCACTTTTGGTTATACAAAAGAAGAATAATTGTATTTTGTTTATATAATATTCGTTAAATTGATGAAAACGAAGATGAATTTAAAGTTAAGACATTTCACTTTTATTTCCTTATAATGAGATATACCCACTAATGTGAATATAATATACAATATTCATTTGACCATCCGAAGTGGTGGCTTAGTGATAAAAACGTTGATCATCCGTCTGTTTGATTAATTTCGATTTCCTATAATAATATCCAATAGTTATGCATGATGTCTAAATATTGATTTTACTACCCGCAACACTACAATCTTACTTGAAGGGACAGGGTTCTTAAATCGGGACGTCAACACTTGACCGGTAGTCCAAGTTGACGGGACAATGAGTAACACACCTAATAGTCCCTTTTTTTTTTACAACAAAAAGAAATATTCGCTTCACTCTTTGCAAATTCAATTAACTTTATGCAATTTGTAATTTGTAATTCAAAACATGCTTCTAAAGCATAAACAGTGACTTTATCGAACAATATACATGTTGATAGCAATATGTATATTTGTACGTATATATATGTAAATATACATGTATAACCAACCTTCCAACTGTAGGGTATTAGTCCCTGCAGAGCTTTCATTTTTTCTTTGATTCGATCCCTACGCCTCTGCTTAATACAACAAGAATAGAATAAAAGAAATTAATTTTGCAGAACTTGCTAAAAGAAAATACAGTATCAAGTTATCTACTATATATACATCTTACCCTCTCATACATCTTGTGTATTTCTGATGAAAGAGTGGTTTTGGATTTTTTATATTGTTGCTTTTTATTTGCTTCTACGGAAAACTGCAATCAAATAAATTAACGAATAAGTAACTTTTATTCACTTAAATCAAAAACATAAATATAGGCTAAAAAATTTATAAAAATTTAATTCTTTTAACCATATGTATACTTCCAACCCTGAAAAACTCCATGCATCAATTACCATGTGACAAACAATTTTCTAAAAATTTCATTTAATTTCTTTATTCTAAATTTATATGTAAAGATCTAGACCTTCTTATAACTTATCCAGAAAAAGAACTACGTTGATCTTTGGACGCTACAACTCTCCCCTAAGAAATATTATTGTTAAGGGTTGAGAAATTATGTTTTACCCTCCCAATCAATTTCTAGTACCGTATCTTTTTTTTTTTTTTTTTTTTTTTTTTAAATGGAGAGCTAAAGCTTCAAAGATTACGTGCAAATTCGAGAGTGAGTTACATCACTAATTTAGATTAATGTCCAATTAAAATGGTATTAATGTCCAATTCTTTCTTTGCTCTTTTAGAGGCTTTTATAAAAATAATCTGTCAAAGCCATTTGTTTATATTTCATATTGTCTGTACAAAGACCTTGGAGAAAAGAGATTTGAAATCCACTAATAAATTGAAAAATTACAAACTAATTAGAAAAATAATAGTCAAACCCTAAACCTAAGTCCACACAAAGCCAAATATTGTAAATAATATTGCTTTATCGTAAATTAAGAGCAGAAATGTTAAAAAATATTATCTTAAACTTGTTGCCAAACTATGTGTCTCACCACTACTTACTCTCGCATTTGTCATATCAAAGATGTGTCGCCAATATCCTTCAAATTGAAGAATACTGAGCTCGCATGGCGAGCTCATTATGCAAAATTACCAATTTTAATTCTTTGGATAAGACTTGCTTGCTTACACTCCGTTCATAGAACCTTATCATACGATTTGAAAAAAATTTTCAAAAATATTATTACTATTCTATTATTTTTACTCAGTAGGCCGATACAAAGGGAGCAGCAAGATCTTCCCTAATCCCTTCATACTGTAGAATAAAAGCTTGCATGACAAGCTCATCATGCAACCAATGAGAGATGACTTTATGAAATTTAAGCTATTTTCTCTCTTTTCTTTCTTCTTCTTTTTCTTCTCTCTCTCTCTCTTTTTTTTTTTTTTCTTTTTCTGGGTTTCAAAGGGTAGCTAAGCTCCAACAAAACTAAAGACAGACTCTGGGATATGAAATCCCAATAACCAATTTTCACTTTAATACTAGATGCAAATTTGTTTCGAGTCCAACACTCCAAAAAACTGAATATGATACTTACTCCACTTGGACAATGACACCTTGGAATATCCATTTCAGTTGATTTCCTTTTGCTACTAGAACTTGATTGTACATTAGATGCGGTTTGTGAAGTCGCGCAACATAGAATATCTGGTACACCTCTGCAAACATCTTGAAGATAATTTTTTTCATACATGATCGCAGCGGAGTAATTTGATGTTTGGAATGAAAATTTTGGTTTATTGATACAAGAAATGGAATCATTTGTAACCATAGAATCATTTCCACCTTGATGTCTAAAGAATGGTTCTAAAATCTCCCATAGTGGCATAACCTGAGAGTTCATGATCCCATTAATGTAAAAGACACACGAGAGAAGAGTTATTTATTATAAGAGTTGCATGTATAGGGTTACGTGTGTACATATAAAAACTTCAAAAAGTTTATTATATTTTTTATGGAGTTATTATATATTTTTTGGATCTGAATTTTCTTTAGATATTTTTTACGATAACAACGATTTTGGAGCATTGGGAAGGGAAATATGTGCAAGGTGCGAGGTTGGGCAAAAGTTAAGAGATTATACTTTTGCGTGAACTAATTTTATGTCTCCGTTCATGGAACAATTTAAAATTTAATGCATTATTTCTTTTCAGCGTATGATTAAATATATTTTCGTTTTATTAAAAATTCTATTTTCATTTAATCTATTTTATATGTGAATGCGTGAATTTAATTTAAACAAGTCAACGACAAGATTAAATAAAAATCTTATTATATTTATATTATACTCGTATTCAAATATTTATATTTTTCAAACACGCGTTAGATATTTTAGATGCCTTTGTTTTCATTTAAATTTATTTATTTTGATTTTTCTATTTTGATAATATTTTATTGATTTAAAATTATTTAATTTTTTTATAAAACTATTTTAAAATGAAAAATAAAATTTTATGAAATTACAAAATTAATTTATAAATAATGATTTACGTAATATTACTTTCTGTTGTTAATTACATGTTTATTCTTTTTCTACTTTTTTTAGGATATTATTATTATTAGTATTATTGTTGTTATTATTATCATCATCATCTATGTTCGCGTTTATTCATTCAAAATTCACAAGCATTGATTTTATTTCTATGTAACATTCTCTTCTTCTTTCCTGTCTCTTATATATATATATATATATATATATTGTATCCTTTATTATTTGTTTATTTAAACTACTTGGATATAATATTTTTGTGCAATTGATTCTATACATAATAATTAATGGTTATTGTAACTTTAAAATTTAAAGATCAAATGCAAAATTTGTTTAACTATTTTGTTCTTAAACTTTAATTTTTAGAATTTTTATTATTAACTAAAATCTTTAGTGACTAAATAAGGAAGAAATTTGGCTATTAGGAGAATTTTTAACATCATGAATCAAAAAGAAAAAATAATTTTAGAAAAAAAAAAAGAACAGCTTCAAAGAAAAAATAATCAAAAACTAGAAACTATTTTTATTTCTAGTAAATAAAAATTAGAAACACACAACTATAACAAATAAACTTAAAAAACGTATATTATTTTTTTAATTTTATTAATTTCTAACATTATAAAAGTTTTGAGGGTACTTCTTAAACACTAAAAGAATATAATTGATAACTCTATAGAATTTTTAGATAAACATATTAACGAAAATTCAAATTAAAACCTTAAATATAAATTCAATAATTATTAATTCATACTCAAATTAAAATTAAGACATAAATAAAAAGAAAGAAAACTCTAACCAATAGTAAAAGGCGGCTAAAGGCTGCGAGGGGTACGTCAGAGTTTAATTTTCAAGGATTTGTCTGCGAGGGCCACGTCATTTTTTCATATCTCTGCCTCTTTCTGTAGTACGCATGTTAAAACGTGGATAGACATACGTACCTGTCTTTGATTCAGTATTTTATCACAAACGTACCATATGCACAGCGTATAAGTATAGGTATTTTGTGAATATTGAAAACGCAAAACAGTGTCTTTTTATGTGCCCATCTGATACAGCAGCGCCCGTAGCAATCTTCTCACCCTGTTTTTTGATTGGATAATAAATTATTTCCTTCTCAAAATGCCGAGAAAATACAAAACTTTTAGTATGCACCAGTGAATACATTAAATACGATTAATATTTGTTATTGATGATTAATGATTAACAATTAAAAAATAAAATTTTGTAATTACGATTTGAAATTGATGGTTGTAAAAGTCATTGTTAGCTAAGTAAAGAGGGTTAGAGTTGAATCCCACGTTAAATAATTTTTCTTCTGTTACAAAATATAAGTTATTTTTGGGTGATCAATTCGTCCTAAAATATAAATCGTTTTAAATATTTGAAGGAATAATAAATGTTCCAATATTATCTTTATTGACATTAAATATAATAAATACTTTTATAAGTAACTACTGACTTTGAGATAAAAATAATTTAATTAAATTACTCATATTTTTGTTATAATCTAGAAAAATAATTTCCTTAATCTTTATATAAAAACGTTAAACGACTTATATTTTGAGAGTAATAAATGGTCCAATATTATCTTTATTGACATTAAATATAATAAATACTTTCACAAGTAACTATTGATTTTGAGATAAAAATAATTTAATTAAATTACTCATAGTTTTGTTATAATCTAGAAAAATAATTTCCTTAACCTTTATATAAAAATTTTAAACGATTTATATTTTGAGAGAGAGAGTAATCATCATATTCGTTTTGCCCATGTATGCGTGATTATACTCGTTTTGGGATTTGAGAACCCTTAATCTTATAAAAATGGTCTACTAAACTCAATATCTAATTACTTGTCCCAGGTAACACGTGTATACATTCTTAAATATTCATAATAATTTACTTAAAAGATAGTAAAAATTAAACCGCCACAATGCAAATTGATCAACTGCTAATTTATTTTTAATCCAAATTTACCTAACTACTTATCATCCTTGATCGAGTTAAGGGATTTTGGGGTGGTCCCACCTCCCTAACAAAATTTTTTTTAAAAAAAATAACTTATAAAATATTAAATTTTTTTATTTTACCCACTAAAATAGTTTTTTTTTTTTTCAATTTTACTCCCTTAATTCTTGAAATTTTTTTAGTCTCCTCTAACTTTAATTCGTGGCTCTGCTTATCCTGTTACATATATCGTTTAAACAAATGATGTTTGGAATTGTCTACCCTTCACTCGGTGACCTGATAGACAGTAGTTGCAGACTAGACAGTGTAGGTTTTCTTATATAACTCCAACAATTTGAGTTTGCAGAACCGAGAAATGCAACTGCATGACAATTTCGTAATTTGAAGAATATTTACCAATTCTAGCATGCAATAACAATTGTCGTACCTTTGATAAATTTTGCGATAACAATGAAATAAAACAAGATAAGATTTGTTGTTTATTAGTATCTCCATTTTATTTTTTATAATTTCGTAATATTTATAAAATCATAATTTACAAGTTATCATTAAAGATTGCATTTAGTAATTCTTTTTTTTTAAATCTGAACCTAAAAGAAACTAATTAAATTTATTTCATTTAATAATTTGGACTTATAGCAAATTAGACTTACTTTTAATACAAAATGGTTTAAGCGTTTTTAGTTTGTTTGCCTTTCTCGTATTACTCTTGCACTCCCCGAAGTGGCAATTAGGGCCACTTAACAAGCACACAGAGGCTTAAGGATTTTCTCATATAAAATAATAAGCATTCTGGTTTCAAATTTTGATACCATGTTAAATTTGTCCTCTATGAGTAATTAATCAAATTCATTAATAATTAATAATTTAACAATCATTTTATAATAAGTTGGATTTATCTCTAACACGAAATAACCTAAATTATTTTGATTGATTTACTTTCCTAATTATAAATTATTTACTAATGTTATATATTTCAATCCCACATACTTCTATATTTTTAAATGATAGTAATTATAAATTTAAAAATTAAAAATAGCATAACAAATTGTTCATCTTTGAAAGTAGGGGAGAGCATACTTTGCAAAAAAAACTGAAAAATCGAGCTGAACTGATTTATTTCGGTTTTTTAATTTAATTATTTGGTTTTGATTTTTAATTTCATAATTTCGATTTTTTCGATCTTTGAATCAGTTAATGCAAAATAAGTATTTTTCAAGTAAAATCTAACTATATGATTTAACCAATAGATTCAATCTAATTTTTGAATTTACTTCGATGCGGTTTAGTTTCAACCAAAAAGGCTAACTTTGATTTTTGCAGATTGACTCGGAATTGAACCACCCGTTTGCACACTTCTATTTGAAACTAATAAATTTCTATATATTTTCAAAATGTTCTTGTTTGTTGAAGGAGTATCATATTCTTAACTCAGTGTGTTTATACGAAGTTTAACGAATTAAAAAATAATTTTCTATATAGTTATATAATTCAAATTTTCAGTACAAACATTTTATTTTAAAGTCGACCCAATTGGGACGCTTAATATTTGTATATAAATTACAAATTAATAAATTTAGCATTATTAAATGAATTATTGATCAAATCATATTAAACTAAATGTTTTTAATAAGAACAAAATTAACAGACCATAAAAAATTCATAACTTTGCAAATTTGAGAAAAATCTTATGCAATTTGAAAAATTAAAAAAATATATATTTCATTTTCTCTAACAACCAAAACTAAAAGAAAATGTTTTATTACATATATATCAAGCATAAATGTCTGTGCTATGTATATCCGGACAATACCCAACATTTAACGATAGTGAAACTGCAAAATAAAAAATTATATACACAAGAAATGAAAAATTCTAAACCTTCCATAAATCAAAACGTCGTGGGATAAATGCAAAGCTCGTCTGCACCGCCTCAACTAGCTTTGGCCATTTGTATAAACATGTTTGTGTTATCAACAGGTGGAATACATTATTTGCCCCTAACTTGCACAAAGAGTCTTGTGCCGGTTTCTTTTATTTTCAAAACGGCCTCTCCATAGTAGAAAATTATTACAAAATTATTATAATTTCACACCTCTCCAAACATACGGGAACAAGTGCATTTAAGAGGCACTGAGTGTCAAGAAAAGTGATGATATGTCAAGAATATATAGTAGAAAAAAGAATTTATTTTTCTTTTTTAATTTTTTTGTGTACTAAAATTTATATTTATTATTATCTTACTTTCAGTGCGCCCACTGACAACTCAATTCCTTCGTTTCAATTGTAATCCTGAGATTACTCTTTCCTTTTTCTTCATTATTTTTTTACCTCTCCACTTTCAAAAATGGCTCTCTCTCTCCCCCTCTCGCTCTCTCAAATTTCAAACAAAAATCATGTAATCTATCCTTCCAATTCTATGATTTTCACCTCGCGTCGCTTATGTATTTTTCTACCGCAATCTGGATGTTCTTCTTTAAAATTACAATCAATAAATTTGAGTTTTGAAAAAAGCAATTTGATACACTTTCATTTTGGGGCTAGGGATCATAGTAAGGTTATGAATATATTAAGTTTTATATGATTGTTATTTCTTTTATAAATGGTCTCATATCAAGTGTGTTTTGATGAAATAAAGAAGTGAATATGTTTTGATCAAAATAAAGAAAATATGTTTTGATGTAAATAGAGAAAATATGTTTTGATGAAAATAAAAAAATTCACAGAACTTGAATCTGTATGAAAAGAAGAAAATGATAGAGAATAGTTAAAATTACAATATTCTTTTAATTAATTTAATAATAAAAATATAATTTTAAACTATGAATGAGTTTAATATATAAGTTTGTTGTTTTTCAAATCTGCAAATTCTTGTTCTTTCTCCATATTTTGTTCATGTTTGATTCATTGTCCAGATTTGCTAGCTAGTTTCTTGGGTTATTCCATGTGTCAAATTTAAAGAGATAATTGTTTAGTTGAGATGAGAGATGAGAGATGAGATTGGTTTGGTTGAAAATTTCCATATCCAATGTCTTTGAAAAATTTTAATTTAATTGCTTACGTATCATCTTAGGAATTAGAGGAAATCGAAGCCCACATAGTTTTTTTTTTTTTTTTTTTATTACAATGGAAAATAACCTCCTAGTTATTACAATTAATTTTAGTCATCGGCGCCACTAGTGCCTGTTAATGAGCCGGAATCATCATCATCGCTTGAATTTTGTTGGTCTTGAGTTTTAAACGCCGCTCAAGTACAATCGTCAACACATTTTTGCATTTCCACATTATTTGGCGATAATCTTAATCGTGTTGGATCTAAAATTTGTCCACCCGCACTAAAAGCTGGCTCCACTGAAACAATAGAAAGTGGAGAAGCAGTAATATCTTTTGCAATTGAAGCTAAGACTGGAAAGCAATTTGCATGCTTTTTCTGATCCTTGGCAATTATAATTTCTCTTACCCATTTAACGAGCTTGCCCCGTAATGTTTATTTACTCTCCCTTTTAACTTATTTTCATACCATTTTTTACTTAGGAAAAAATAACACGAGTACTTTCATAAATTCGCTCAAAATAAAAAAGGAAAGGAATATTTTGGAAAGGGAGATGAGTTCAGCAACAGAAGTGGGATAGGTATGTGAGAACTTTGAGCTATTCATATACATTTAGAATTTTACTATTCATATTTTCTCAATCCCGATTAAAATTTTACTATGTGTATTTACGTCAAACCACTTAAATATATCTAGACACCTCGTGAAAGTATAAAAAAAAATCAATAATACAATAAATAATAATCATTTGACTAAATAAATGATTAAATAAATAATTTTAAATAGAATTATTGTAAATTTTTATATGACAATATAAATAAATAGAATTAAACAGAATATTTATTTCCTAACATTATTATATATATTTTTAAAGATGGTTTAATATCATAATCACAATTTATAAAATATTGAACTATATTTGTTAAATTAAATTTAAACATTGAAAAATTTCAAAATTATTTAACTAGAATTCAATTATATAAATAATAAAAAAATAAAAATTAAGATATAAAAAATTTAATTAAATATTGAAAACTAATATGTATTAAAATATTTGTGCATCGTGTAACCAGTTAACTATTATAACATACTTTTAGTATCTATATATATATATATAAATATATAATCTGTTAAATAAAAAAAAAAACTTTAAACGACTGACTTGGCATCTTCCTATCTAAGCATTTCTTTTTTTTTTTTTTTACAATTTTTTTGATTTTTTAATCCCCTTTCTTAGCATTTCTTTTGTCCCTTATAATTATTTTATCTATATATATTATCTATAACAATGGTTATATTAAATTTAAAAGTTAAGATTTAAGAGATTTTACAATAATTATATTAAATTTTAGAGATTTTCTTATCTCTTTCTAGAAATGCTAAAACTCATTTTCTTTCTTTTTCTATTTAGGAAAAGTGCAACTGCTCAATGAAAAATATGTATTGGAAAGAAAGTTTTCTAACTTGGTTTGTATATTCTGGAATTTTTTTTCTTTTTTTTTTTTTTTTTAAAGCAAAGAATTTTTTTTTTTCATTACTCTCATATATGTACATTCTAAACTAGCTTAGATTATGAAATGATATTATTTTGGTGACAGGAATTGATGAGAAGAAAAATGAAACTATTACGTTTGCCATGAATGAATTGATTCGCATAAAAGGTGTTCTTGAAGAAAATTTAAAATTGACCCACTACTTCTTCAAGGTATACAACATCCAATATATGCTTATCCATTTATTTTTTAATACATTTTATGTATTCATTATACCTCAATCTATTATGCTTGGATTCACTTTGTGTTTGTAAAGGGAGATCAAACCAACTTTAAGATTGAAGCATCATTTGGAGTTAAGGCATCAGAATTTCACCATCGTGTCAAATACACTATTATGGATGAATACCTTAACATCATTTTCTATGTTGACGCGCTTTTAATATTCTCCAGTTTAATTTATATGTATTTTTCATTTAATTTATTATTTTTCACTTTTGGTGTATTTTATGAAAATAAAATGTTATTATTACTTTTTATTTTCAGAAGAAGAATGTTATTGTTATTATACTATTGGGATATCTCTTATGGAATAAAATTATTATGCTTAATTTAGTTTTTATTTTTCTTAAATGGTCCATTGGATTTTTAATTAAATATAAAAATGCATTATCCTTTAGAATAAGTTTTAGTTGGATTTTAAATGCATGATAATTTGTTATTCATAATAATATTATCAAGATTTATGAAATACAAATTTGCATTCATGATTTTTTTAAAAGATTTTTGAGAAATGGACAAGAAAAGATAACTTTAAAAAAATAATATCTATTGCAATAATTAAAAAAAAAAAACTATTGTTGACATTAAGGAGATTAATAATTTTACCATCTTATGATTTATACGTAAATTATAAACTATAAAGTAAAATATACAATAATATATTAATCCATGCAACGTGCGAACCTACAATTAGTTAAGATGTAAAAAATGGATCTTTTTCTTTTCCTCCATGTGATTGGAAAATATCTTAGGGACATTTTTGTAATTTTCTAGATACTTAAGCTCTCGGGGCCTGACCGACGTAGTAACAATTAGAACCTTATCCTCTTTTTCGTTAACGTTTTTATCCTTTCATTTGGCATCCTTCCTACGTCAACAAAGTCCGCTACAAAATGGATAAAATATGAGACATTGGCGCCAGATAAAGTCAATGCCTAATTGCAACTTCACCTTCAGCACTCGAGACCCCGAAAGAAACCTAGTCGTCCATTGATTTGGGAGAGAAAATTAGAAACAGATTGGATATGGTTAGAGAATGGCGAGAGGCAATTAGTGGGTATGGAAGAGAAGGCGGTGACGGCGGCAGAATTGGAAGCCACGAAGCTTTACTCTTATGGTGGGCTGCACTAATCACTCTATCTATCATTACAGCTATCATCTTCTCATGTGCCGGCGGTGCCACCGAAGGTAAAGGCTCAAATACTCACGGTTCAACAGGCGGAACTGGGTGCGGAGCTGGGTGCGGAGGTGGGTGCGGTGGATGACTTTCATCTCCTCCGCCTGCCGCGTTCATTCTCATACAAGCTTGAGATAGAAGTGAATTAAGAGACAAATATCAATAGAACAGTAGAAACTTCTGTTTCTTGACCATTTGATACCCAAATATTTATTTAGTTGTGCTTTTGTATAGATATAACAGTCCCTTGCATATAGAATTGTAGTCCGACTGTAAGTTTCAATTATATAGGTACAACAGTCCCTTACATATAGAATTTTAGTCCCTTGCACAAGTAAGATATTTTTTTAAGTTTCAGGATCACTTGGATTGCCTTCAATTTGAAGAACATACAAGTTTCGTCCATGTATGTAATTCCATCTGCCATTACTATAATAAAAATTGCATATTATCTATATTTTGTGATTTTTTTTTCAACTTGAAAACACCTGCAAATTACTCACTCTAGAGTTACTAAGAGTAATAGGGATAATAGATGCTGCAATGTTAATTTCTAATCAAATTTTGGTTCGACTCGGCCAAACAAACACAGCCTTTTTTTAAAATAAAAAAAAGATCTTTTGAACAACATACATGTAAATGTAATATATGAAATGAAATGAGGTTTTCCAGAAATGCATATTTACTCTTTACAAGGAATTATTTACTGCCCCTGTTGGACGCAAATGATAAAAATAGTACATCTGACACACTTAATCATGTAGGATCTATCTGAATTTATTGAAAATGGGTTCTAAATGATTATAAGAGAAGGCGTGTATATACCAGGATCACTCAATAATTTCTCATTATTTACCAGGACAACAAGAATCATGTGAAGGGTAAATTTTGCTGCGTGTCATATTAACATCCCTGACTCTTTCTTATCTCAGTGGAGGAAATATCCATCCGAAACAGTTCAGCTGGTATAGAGATAAACATGTCTTTTAACATTTCTGGAACGTTGAAGTCTTCAAGAACCTAAAGAAAGACCGAAATATCGCATTGATAAAATTTCCAAATGAAAATCAAGCAAATGCTGCATAAGCTTCCAATAAGCAAGCACAATACCTTAAAGACACCATCTACATTTCGGCCACCAACAAGAAATGTGCATCCTGTTCTTTTGCATCCAGTTAGTATATCTATCATCTTTCCGTAGTCCCCATCATAGTATTTTGGCTGGAAAAGCAGTAGAAACAAATAGTCAACATAACTCTTTAACCTATAAAATAAATTGTAAATATAAGCTAATAGGTCATGCTGCTATATTAAGACATCACGCATGCGACAGATTTCAAGGACATCATGGATGCGTATGTGTACATAAAAGATTAGTTCCACAACAATACATTAGTTCAACTTCAATGAATCATTATACATATTTCATTCCATACCACGTACTGCCTAAACTAACCTATAGACATAGGTATTTGGAATGTGCTCTTTCAAAAAGGGCTTAAGCTAAACAATCTTTTCTGGTTCTAAAAATAATGCGGCCATGCTCTGAGAAAGAGCATCTTCTTTTGGTGTCAATGCAATGCATATGTATAAGAAAGAATACAAAGTTGATTAACCCTACAGTATAAGCATCATATATCCTCACCCTTCCATTACATTAATCAGGGAACATGTCACTATATGATTAATATGCCAGCAAAACAAAAAAATGTTATCCATGAGTATGCTAGAAAAAAAATTTTTTTCCCTTAATATTCTGCGTAATTTTCTGTTCATCTATTGTAACACACAATACCAAATTCAAAATAGTAAAGGTTACTAGTACATGAAATTCCAGGTAACTATCCAGTAGATAAAGTTAAACACTGTCATGTAAATGCATTAAAATTAAATAAAACATCAGAATGTATCTATGCATATTTTATTTAGAGCAATTTGATTACACACATTAATCAGTCTAGCAGCTGTGTCTGCACCAATTACAAAAGAACTTCCAGGGAAAAGCTCAGCCTTCTTATAAAAGAAAGGTTGATTGGAAATAATTACCGTCTTTCCTGCCATCCAAAAGGAAATGCATTAAATAATTATCAAATGGCTAGTTAATAGAATTTCCTAGACAATAGTTTGCGCTGTTCAGCATTTTAATCTTTTAAAAGAATTCAACATTAAAACCAGAATAAGAATAAGCAAAAGAATAATAATAATAATACTAACACAAAAGCACAAGCAGCTTTGCTGTCTTAAATGTAATCAATAAAATAAATTTAAGGCTTACACAAGCAAATATCATTTCTATTCACTTGCAGGTTTCAAGGGGGCACATTACATCAACAGATATCTGATATGAACAAGCATTACTTTAGGATGCCTTAAATTCAGAGCTGTATAACTCCCAGTCATAGCATGTGATCTAACTACTTTAACTCAATATTGTCCTCTGAATAGTCAATTGCCCAATTCAAAAATTTACATCCCAAATTGTTATACCATAACTGAAACTTACGATCAGTGCCCGGAAAATTTCCCCATATTTACATTCTTTCTGAAAATCATGATTCGTTTAGATTCATGCAGTAATATGCAAAATGCATCGACCACCCAGAAATATTGGAAGTCCAAATTATAAAAAATAAAATAAAATAAAATGTAATTCATGTAATAAGGAAATATATAGGACGAGAAAATGATATAAATAACGAGCCTCACCAAATTTTTCAAATTGCTTGACACGATCTTTGATTTGTGATACTGATAGTGGAGGTTTATCAGCATTGACTGCTGAGATTTCAAAGCATGGATATCCATTGCCACAGATGCTGCATAAAAGTGGTTATCAATGGAAAGTGACTTAAACAACTCTTAAACATAGTGTCAAAGAAAAACTTATATACCTAGTAGCCACTTCCAAGAGCTTCAGGTGACCCTCATGCAACGGATTAAAAGAACCAGAAAGTATTATCTTTCTCTCCTCCTTCGATGCATGTGTCACTACAAAACAGCTAGTACACAATAAATAACAGACAAAAGTTAGTGAATTTGGGATTTACTCTACCAAAGAACAAACCATACCATTGGAAAATGGATAGACCTTAAAGCATATTTGCCCATTTATAAGTTGTTCCAATTCTTCATCTTCAGTAAATCGTTCTTCACAATCATCAGACACATCAGATTCAGTCAGATGAGAAACAAAAGTTGCCTGGACTTTGCATGCATTTGCAATAGCCTGCAACCAAAAGCGGGCCAAAGAAAATTAAATAATAAGTCTGCCAAGGAAATGACTAAATGAGAACCACGAGAAACAAATTCTTTATACACAATTAAGCATGGTATATTTTTCAGAGACATGAAGGGAAACAAAGAAAAGGAATGTGTGGCTAGCAATAGCCATTTTGTCAGTTCACCCCACTTTTAAATATAGGTAGGTGCACCTTTTTAAGAATAATATGAGTTATGGAGAGAAAATGTGAAAATAGCGTACTTCTAACCAGATATAAGCTATGTTGCATGGAAACAGACACGGGGAAAAGACATTTTCAAAAATTTAGAAAATGGAAACGTGGGGGAAACAAATAAAAGGTATATCTGGTTAAGTATATTATAGACAATAAATCATTAAAAACCATCAAAGATATAACAATAAGTCAAGTTCAACCAACATTCAGCATATCCAAAAGACAAAAAAAAAAAATACTTGTTTTCAAGTTCCATATTCATTAAAAAATACATGTTTTATGGATTTATATTTATTTATTTACTTTAAACTAAAGAAACTTGTTTTTGAAGGCAGAAACGCGGTTTCCAAGTTACCAATTTACGGAAACGGCCCCGAAACATTTTCAAGGACTTTCCAGACATTCCCGTGCAGGAAACATTTCCAAAACGTCTCCGAGACAGCAATCAAAGCGAGTTTGCTTGCAACATAGGACATAATGGACAAATCCATGTGAATATTACACACCTTGAGTAAGAGATGACTTGAAATTGCATCTTCTTGCTCCCGATTTCGCAAACCCTATATGAAATCAGTAACCAAGTATTTGTAAATTTTGCAAGATGAAAAATTGAAATTCAAAGACAAAAAAAAAAAAAAAAAGGAATTCCTTAACCTTTGACAAAGTAACTGTAGATACCCAAAGTCTGTCAGATGTTCTTGTTGATAAGTAAAATCTATAAACAACAATGACAAAATGGATCTGAGAACATGAAAAGTCACTCGAAATGCAGCAGATTTTAAGAACTCCAGAATCACATCTTCGAAAATAGCTCCATGAAAATAATGGAAACTCAATACTCATCTTTAAAAGCTAGCTTCAATAGGATTCTCGAAACAAGAATACCCTATATGTAACCAGTAGCCACTATCATAAAGCATGAAGTCGACAAAACAATAAACACTGAATGTTATTTAGCATTTTACATTTTAAAAATAGGAATTTAATGAGAGGTTTAATATGTGTGATATGGAAACAAGAAAAGGTAAACAAACAAGAAACTGTTAAAAGCAAAATACCAGTCCATTTCTTTTAGTTTTAGCGACTGGTATTTATTTCTAGTTGGAATTTTGCAAAGCAGGTGTTCATTCCGGGAAGCAGGGCACTGTTAGAAGTAATGTTTTGGATAAGGCAAGTCCATCTCCAGGTTGGTTCAAATTCAATGTTGATGGGTCATCCAAAGGCAAGCTGGGTCAAGCAGGTGTGGGGGGTTGTTTTAAGAAACAGTAATGGTCATGTAGTTTGCAATTTTTATCATTCCATGGGGTGCTAGATCATAATGAGGCTGAAATCCTCGCTTTATTTTCAGCAATTGAGATGTTTTGGCAATTAGATGTTATAAGTTTCCCGTTGACTGGGGAATCCGATTCTAGAAATGTTTTGTGTTGGATATAAGTGGCCTTGGAAGTAGAGAACCTTCTCCAGGGGTGAAGCTAGGGTTTAAATTCGCGGGGGGGTGGGGTGTGGAGGGGAGCAAACACTTGAATGTGTAAGTTAGGGGCAAAGTGGTGAAAGTGTGTTACATTTTGCTGAATGGCCAGAGTTCAATCCCAACCAAAGTAAGCCATTTTTTTCAAGAGAGGGGGGCAATTGCCCACCCTCTCATCAAGGTAGCTTCACCATTGGCCTTCTCAATGCCAAAGGATTAAATTCTTTGAAAAATTCAACAAGTTAGAACAAACCATTTCTCAACTTAATCAGACACAATTTAATCATGTGGAAAGAAGCAATAACCATTTTGCAGATAGTTTGGCTAAGAAAGGTGTTGATGTCGAGAATCCGTTCTTAGCTTGGTTTTAAAATTGCTTTTATTTATTTTATCTTGGTTTTCTTTTTGTACTTGTTTTTTTATTCTAGTTTACTTCTCTTACCTTAGAGAGGTTCTCTAGTTTGTTTCTATAGGTTTTTTCTTGTCACATTTGAGCTTTTAAGTTTTGTTGGGTATATGAGGGAAGCCTATTGGCTTGGATTTAATCTTCCTCGGGTTTGATAAGTTTTTCTCCTTTCCTTCAGTTCTTAATAAAAAGGTTTTCATGATAGCTGACCCAAAAAAAAAAAAATGAGAGAACATAACTTAATTAATTATAATCTAATTGGGGTTGGCTATATAATATAGATCTTTTTTTCCTCCATTCTATTCAGTTAAGGGTTACATGTACAGAGAGGTTTACTGATACTAAATCCTTATTCGCTACTTCACTCAAGTTATCATACGTTTGTCCCCTGTTTTATTCACCATTGTGACTTGGAAATAAATTTACTATTGCAAAAATGCCATAGTCATTAAAGGCGCAAAGGGATCCTAGAGCCCAAGGCATGCTTTTAATACCTACTATTAGGGCCAATGAAAACAAGGAATCTGTAGTAAAAACAAGAGTAAACATGAAAAAGTTCTGACTTGAACTAGTAAGAAAACAATTTCTGTTCTATTATAAAGGAAACATTTCATGTAGGGGAAAACGTTTTCAATAAACAATACCTGTGGTCACCAAGCTTGGGACGTGTGCTAGCTAGAGAACCAGTAAAACCCACACCAAGAACTGGAGAACCTATTCAACAGATGAATCCAGCATATTAGATTAATATTAACACTTACTAAACCATTTCCCAAATTTAGAAACAATGACAAATGCTTCCATACCTTCATATTCATGAACAAGCTAACTAAGGAAGCATATATCATTCCATTTAAAAAATAATAATAAATCATACAAAATTGTACAGTGAATTAATTTACCAGGACTAGAGAGCTTAAGAGCACGATTGTAAGCCAATAAAGCCATTTCCTGTGCAGTTTGTTGGCTACAATAATGAGTAGGAATCTGAAGAAAAAACAAAAATGAAATTAACAGCAACAAAAAATATTCTAACAAAATCAGAAAAAAAAGAAAAAAGGAAAAGAAATGAAGAGAACCTTTCCAAGTAATTGAATCATGGACATTCTAGAGTAGGGTACCACTGCTTCAAGAACTGTATTTGTAGCTCCAGGAACTGACATCAAGCAGCCCAACGCCTAAGCACAAGATCTAATCAATTAGTTAAGTTGAATTTTAAAGATAATTACTGTTTTAGCATATACTTATGTCTAAGCAAATAGAAGGAGAGAGAGACCTGAGAAGCGCCGCCGGAGAGATAAAGGACGGCCTGAGTAGGACTGGAATGTATGGCTTCAACTAGCGGTCGAATCCAAGCTTCCGTCATCTTCTTCGTGGTGAATAAAATCAAATCTCTATTTTCAATTTTTCCCTTTTATCGATTAATCCATTTGTTACTCCACCAAACGCTGCCGTGTGGTTAGTCCTGTTATATTTTCTAATATCAAATGTCAATTGATAATTATTAACCTTTTGAAGTGCAATCATTTTAGGAGAAAATTTTGTGGCATCTCAAAATAATTAATAATTTGTTTTTTATAAATTAATCTATCGGTTAAAATTGAATATAAAATCTTCTTACAAACATTTTTTTTGTTGATCAAATATAATATAATTAATTTTTTCACTTTGTGTTAAAAAAACGCAAAATCTAAGAAAAAAGCTACTCATATTACATTATCTATTATATAAACAATTTGATGAATTTAGAAAAGGTGCTCATGTTATATAATCCAATATACTACAAGTTGATGAATTTGGTGTGCTATCTGTCGTACGGTCTACAATATTACTTTAATTTATTAAAACCTTTTAATGAATTATTGTTTTTAAAAAATTAAGGTTGGTTGAATTCATAAATCTTTTAATAAGTAAATGATGAATATTTTCGCAAATTGACTTAATTGATGTGATCTTGGGGTCAAATTATGAGGATGGCATGAAAAATCTGATTTGGAGGGAACCGAAAATTGATGCATAATATTAATTATTGCTAAATTAAAAAGATAAATAAAATAAATTATTCTGTTATTCAAGTTCATGTTTAAATTTTATGATTGACATTGTTTTACAGGATATGAGTCTGGATTGAGTTTTATATTAATAGATTCTCTTCCTTAAAAAGAAAATGTTAATATTTAAAATTTTTGAAAAATGGTTAAAAATTAAAACTGGATAGTGAAGCCAAAGGGTGGATACCATAATTTAATTTTTAGAATAAAACATTATTCTGACAATCTATCTTCTTATATCTTATATTTGAATAATTTGAATTTATATTGAAATGATGCCTATTTTTAATATGACAAACTTATATTTAAATAATCTCAAGAAAATTAGAACAAGATTATGTGAATTTAAAATTTTATTTTCATTCTCATTCTTTAAAAGAAAATCTTTAATAGACAAAAATTCATTGCTATCTAATAATTGCTTTTTACCTGGAGATAGATCGAGTAGATTTCATCATCAATCGCTAAACTACTGTAAAATACCATTAAACCAATGCAAGTCAAATGAACTCGTATATTACATGTATTCCTAGGTATACAAAATCTATGAAACATACTAATACTACATGTCCAAATATACGAGAGAAATTCTTACATTAGGTCAGGATCAGTGTTCCACCTTTCATAGCATGCCGGACATACATGATTTCACCACATATAAAATCAGAAGTAATAAATCCCTAGAAGATAGAAAAAGGATAAACCACACAAAGCACTTACATCCAATTAACCAATTCTTCCATCTCCTGGTTGAGTCCTTGACTCCAGGAAGAGTCTTATGGTTGAGTAGATTAGAGATGGTTCAGCCATCGCACCATTTCCATAATCACCGCAAGCCAGCCTTTTTGGTACAGGTGGAATAAGAGAAATTCCAAGTTCATCAATTGACATGAGATGCTTTTCTGTGAAAGGGTTATTCCACATGAAAGTGTTCATGGCTGGCGCAACAAAGAGGGGCTTGTTGTAATCCCATGCTCGAACAATGCAGGTCAGCAGATTGTCACATAATCCCCCAGCAATCTGCATCGATACATACATCAAAAAAAGATTAAATAATTTAGTAATTGGAAATCATGGTTATAACAAAACCAACCGCATGTCACAGCTACAAAAAGAGCATATTAAGCAAACAAGGAAACATTATGGCAACCAAGGAAAGTCATTCTCAAATATGATATACATGCATACATACAGAGGTAGATAAACAATAAATGACCCACATAAGCCCTGTCCTTTACTGCAACATCCAAAACCTAGAGGGACCTAAAAGAGGGACTGGCAATAATTCATTCTTTGGCAAATAATAACAAAGCATTCTAGTTAGTCCGTGAAACCAATTTGAAAAACGCACTTGGAAGAGGCATATGACTCGCCTACCAATCATGCCAATCGGTGGATTTTTGAGCAGGAAAATATTTGTACCAAGGATGAAAGGCATTGGTTTAATCAGATTCATGTTACTTGAGAAACTGAATACCAGTATCATCATATCAATCATTAATTATAGTTTCTCCACAAAACAACCAAAATATATGACTACATTTGTATGAAGAATACAAGTGACAATGCAAAACAAGGCCAAAAACTTGATCTATATCATATCGAGAGTCAGAATCTATTGGGGGTAGAAACAATCCCAAAGACAAACCTGTTAGACACAAGGTATCCAATGTGTTACATGGTTGGTGAAATGTTTGAGCTACACTTATAAAAGTCTATAACACTTATTACCTTGCCAAGTGTGTTTGCTGATAATGGAGCAATAACCATGATATCAGCCCACCGCCGCAGCTCAATATGAAGCACACTATCTCCTATTTTATTCCAGCTGGACCATTCATCCTCATCAGTGTAAAGCACTACATCCTTAGGAAGTGAGGCTCTATCAATGAAATGCAAAGAAGCCCTTGTGGCCACTGCTTTTACTTCTGCCCACTCAGAAAAACAATGGCAAAGATTTCCGAATTTTATAGCAGCTACACTTCCACTAGCAGCTAATAGAATCCTTGGTTTCCTGGGCACAGCAGTACCCTGGACTGGCTCCCTTTCTGTTGTTGCAGGTTCTGAGTATGCCATAATCTAGCCAATCAATGAAACTAGTTAAAAAATAAAACAGAAGCTTAGAAGTTAAAAAAACCAAGTCATGCCTAAGTAGGCTCGACCATTTTAACCAGATTTTGACCAAAATCAAATGGACCAATAAATTCAAGACGTGAAATGACCAACACTGATCAATTCTAAACAGTCATACACAAAGGGATTTCAGTGTTGCCATGCAAACCCCACAAGAACAAAAAAATGCATAGTTTGAGCACTCAAACAAAGTGTCATGCCCCAAACCCAGTCATGACTCAATCTAGAAGAATAACTCCAAGATAACATGAATCCTACTAATAGACATTCAAATGACAGTATACATTGTTTACGATAATCAAATTTCTACTAAAACCTTGCGAATATATATAACTCTAAAAAAAATTCAATACCATGTCCTTAAAAATTCTATCAAGCAAAACCATATAAACAGACTTTAAAAACTGCTCAATATCTAAAATGAAACTTATAACTAATATAATAATCTTCAGTGCTCTTCCATGTCCTTTTGCGAAATCATCTTTACCATAAAATTTATATACTGCTTGCCATGAGGGGGCAAGCAACAATGTTTAGTAAGTAAAAACTAAAGGTTTCAAAATAATTTATTTTAATTATTATGATCAATCAAATAATTCATTCAATCTTTATAAAACCTAAACAAGATCACACTTACTGACAAAAACTACATTATCTCTAGTTATAGTAACAGTGAACGACCGACTAATAACACTATTAAGTGATAACAGATATGGAACCCAAATCACTGATCTGATCTCTCCCAATTTTTAGATCTAAAAAATTTTAAAATCCAATCATTTACACCAATCGAACCAGAAACAAGAATTCACGAAAAATAGAAGGACAAGCAGGAAATAGAAATGAAGAAGAACAGAAGTTATTTCTTGAGAAACAAACAAAGAAAACAATCAAATAGAGAGAACAAAAGAAGTATCTACCTGAACGAAGTGACAGCTCGATTACGCTAATGAAAAGCACTCCAAGATCGCGGCCGATTGAAGTGGAAATCTAAGTAAAACTAGGGTTCTGTACTTTGTTGCGAAATTTGATGAAGGAGAGAATGTGGAGGAGGCGAAAGCTTGGTCACTGAAGGTGAACATTAAAACGGAGCATGTTACTAGTTTCGCCCTCCATTAATTGTTGAAGTAGAGCGCCGATTTACTAGTTTCAGGCAGCAAACAGTGAACGAGAGAACAACAGTGATTATCGTTTGAATGGAAAGAGGCGGTGAAGAGAGAGGGAAATTAAAATCACAATAAAATTAAAACAATAAAAAGATTTGGTATTTATTCGTTTTATCTGTTTTAACTACTTTTATTTTTTTAAGAAAACTATTGTGTCGAATTACAATTTTGACCATTTTTTGCGCCTCCAGTCTCCAGCCAGCTGAAGGAAGGCGCGTCTACACAAGCTGACTCGTAAAAAAAAAAAAAAGTGACAACGTGTCAATCAACCCTTTTGTAAGGAATCCATTGCCTTTGGTTGTTGGCACGTGCGTTCATAGAACGGCTGAACCCAATCCAAAACGATTTAAGTCCTTGATTTTTTTTTTTAAATATTTAAATCCCGAATTTAAAAGTTAAATGGTTCAGTTTGATTTGTAAATTTTAAAATCTAAATTTTTTGTTTGGTTTATAATTTTAAAATTAATACTGCTCAAACAGTTATTACCACGACCCGATACTTAGGTCCGTACTGGCACTAGCTTAAGGCCTCTGAAGGATGCGTTAAGCCTCTTCTATTTATTGCTAACTTAAAGCCCAGTTCCATTTCAAGGCCCAAACATTTTTACTACGAATTTTTTTTCCGTTGATATATTTATACTATAGTTTTGAAGTTATGTTTATACATATAATATTCCATTAATCTGAATTTAAATCCTTAATTAATAATAGAGACCCAAGTCTAAAGTCATTGCAGAATCTAATAAATTTTTACATGGACAAGTCGAAATCTCCAAAATCGAAGGCAGAGCTACTCCAGAGAAGATGGTGACAGATGAAGGAGACTATTAACCTGAAATGAAGCCAAATCAATACTTCAGCTCACTAAATAATAATAAATATTACGAAATGGATCTTTCTAGTTCCTAGTGTCACTCGCACCAGCCACACGATGACACTTTAACGTCACAAGTATAATGCAACACGATAAATCAATCACCTGGATCATTTTCCCAACAAAATGGGATTGCGTCTTACTATCTCAATTTAGCTTTAACTAGGTCAACTTCTCAACACCTCACAGCACTTATTTGCATTCATATATAATGAAATCCATATTTCATCTTTTCATAATTTCACATTTTACTTTAAGATAGAGTAGTCCTTTTACCAGCCAATTATGGACCAAGGAGCTCATCCCCATCCCTCTTTAAATCTTAGCCAAGGAGCCAATCCCCGTCTTCATGCCAATCTCAATATGGCCCTCGCTAGGGTACGCGGCGGGACAGGTACCCACAAGAAATAAATTATCCAAATCTGAATTCATTTTTAATTTAAGTATCTCAATCTGTTAAGGAATAAATCAATAGTATCTAAACTCATCCCATATCCGTTTAGAAATACTCGCATACTCTCTGAATTTGTTTAAATACCTGTTTAATCATATATTTATTCAATTCATAAAACTCAAACCCGCATGAAACCCGAATCCGAACCCAACGTGCAACATAAAAAATACATTAAAATTCAATTTCAAAATAATAAAACAACTTAACCTGTAATATTTAAAATAATAAAACAAATTAACATATAATATTCTCAATCAACAGTGCACAATAATATTAAAATATAACAAAAGAATTTAAATTCAAAGCAATATCTCAATTCTCAATTAAACAATTTGACAATCAAACATCTATTAAAATTGAATAAGAATAATATCAACTACAAACTAAAAACTAAATAAAATATAATATTTTCAGAAGGCATAGACATATTTGTCTCATTTTTGCTACTATCTTCACAATCTATACTCTCAAATGTTGATATTATATCATACAAGATAAAATCTATATTTAGATACAATATATTTAAAATATATAATATATTTAAATAGAAAAAGAAAACCAACAACAAAGTGATTTAAAACTAAAAGAAAAAACTAAAAGAAAAGGCAATTTAGAATATCAAATCAACTAGTTAGTTAGACTTAGCTAATTTAAAACTACCTACAGCAAATTCATTAGGGATAATAAACAAGTTAGCAAATTCAAAGTCTAGCAATATGACTAAAACACTTACATATTTAAGCTATCCAAGTCAGCTGTACATGCTTCTCAAAAAGAAAAATTCAGCCATATATAAAATCACAAAATACTAAAAAAAAAAAAAAAAATAATCAGCCCTATGTAATTTGCGTTATTGCTTTTAAAAGCTTATTTCTAGATAGATTTGTATAAATATTTCATTGTAAACAAATTAAACCTGTTAACTGTGTTTTGCTTTCATATTTTGTACACTTATCAAGTTTGATATTTGTAACTAACCTCATTTACAATATCAAATTTGAAATTTGAAATTCTATTATTAAAAATCAAACTTTGAATAACTTTAGCAGCAAAAAAATTAACAAACCATTCTTAGTATATGACAATTATATGCAAATAATCTCATTCTCAGTATCTCTAGACAATCTTAATCATTATTAACAAACCAAACTTTGAATTAACAAACCAAACATATCAGATTTCACTTAACAAACCACGGATTGGCTTATATTCACAATCCTTTTGCCTTTTAGTATATATATTTTCAACAAATAAAACATGCACAAAACCCATAAACGAAGAAATAAAATAATATGCAAATGATCTCGGTTGACCCATCAATTAATTCAACAATTCCTTCTCTTTGTCTGTTTATGTGTTTATATAAAAAATAAAAAAGAAAAAAAAGAAAAAAGAAAAAGGAAAAGAGACGAAGCAAAACGGAAAAAAAAAAAAAACTGAGAATGAAATAAAAAAAATCAAGAACGAAACCGGCAATTGTACGCTTGAAGAGCACGACTGCTGCAGAGGCGAGGGCCAAAAACCAAAGCAACGGGGAGGTATAAAGAAAAGCTGTGGCCGTAGAAGTGCAGAAAATGAGCGGCGCAGGGAAGGGAAGGAGGAGAAAATACGTTTGACTTGAGTTGAGTTTGAGAGAACTTTCTGTTTGTATGATTAAAATGCATTACTAGGCTAAACGACTAGTTTTGTTTGTGATTCATTTAAACCTAAATCAAAACTACGTCTATTTTGATGGTAAAATAGTTATTTATTTATTATTATTATTATTAAAGTTATTATTATTCTTATTATTTTTAAAGTTATTGTTATTATTATTATTATTATTATTATTATTATTATTAATTAAAATACTATAAATATATTTCAACATTATAGTAATTGTAATAAAAATATTATGTAAAGTATTAAGTTTAATATTTTTTATTAGAGAATATACTTAGTAGATTATAATTTATTATGGTTATTGTAATCCTTAATCTATATACACTAAACTTTGAAATATAATTATACTAATATATATGATGATACTAATAAAATAAAAATGAAAATATATTTAACCAAGATCCAATTATAATTATATTTATAAATTTATTAATGATAATTTATATGAGTCATATTCTAATACAATGTATAATTTAATTATACTTTTAAAAATTAAAATACATTTTCTTTGCAACGAATACAATGTACAAACAACATATATTACACGTTAGAAAAAACTAGTAAATTAAAAAGGTTTGAGACTAGTTTTAGAATATTAATTAAATTGGTAATGGGTAACAAGTAGCGGATATCTGAGTCCTTGAACCGATTTGAATTTGATATAGAAAATAAAACTAATACTTGAACCTATCATAACCCGTTTATTCTACTCGAACCCGTTAAAATAGAGTTATATTAGATTGAGTACTTATAAATTGGGTAAAATTGTCATCTCTATCTATATTGAATAATAATTAAATCATAATTTTATATTAATTAGATACACTACATAATTTTTTTATGAAAAGTTGAAATGTTAAAAGATTCATGTCAAAAATATATCAGCGTGTATTATGTATAATTTTTAATAATAAATGTATAAATAAATCAACATTTATATTTTATATCAATAAATTGTTTAATCAACATCTTATTTAATACATAATTTGTTTTGGATCATACTCAAAATAAATGTATAAAAGAATTAACGGTTAGCAAAAATCATATCTATCTTATACCATAAATCATATGTATTTTTACCATCATTTGTATTTACTATCTTATACCATAACTAAAACTGATTCTTTTTCACTTGATGACGGGAATGAGTTCATAGAGCATTGTTTGAGAGTTTGTGATTTAATGCTTCCTAATATGTGGAAATTCGATGTTCCTAAAATTATTGAATTGTTTACAGTTCGTGATGTTAAGACCATTCTAAATATCTCATTGAGCGTCCAACCTATGGAAGATAAAATTATTTCGGTATAGACAGAAAGGTTTTTTTTTTTTTTTTTTCTGTAATAAAGAGATGAACAAAAACTACAAGGTGAGCCTAGAATAGGCCATACCTCTTACATTATGGCTAATCCAATCAAAAAGCCTAGAGGGGCAAACATCCAAGATATGGGAGCCAAGTTGCAATGATACAGCATAATGCGTTAACCAATCAGCACAGCTGTTGGCTTCTCTGAAAATGTGCAAAATATTACACACCCAACCACCTGCCATTAGTTGTTGAAAAGAACCCATTAACGGCCGCAGTCCTCCAGGAACAGCTGTCTCCCGGCGAACCATACGAACCACCGCAAGACAAAAAGGGTGTTTAGTATGAAGTCATGCTATTTTCTATATCTTAGATGTTTTGATAGAGATAGTCAAGTAAATAATGATAGGTTTTGGCATTTAGATAGTTCTCCTAAGGTCAAGCATTTTCTACGGCGAGTATTGCAAAGTGTATTACCTTCAAAAGACAAGCTCTTTCATAAAGGTATTGATGTTGATATATTTTGTTGCTTTTGTGATGTGGTAGAAACAATTGATCATATTTTAATGAAATGATAGGTGTTGATACAATTTTTACCATGGTTCTGAAAAACCAAACCGGACCAGCCAATTTAATTGGTTTAATCGAGATTTGAACAGTGGTCCGGGCTAGATTACATAGGAAAATAAACTAATCTACAAAAATTCTTTAATTTTTGGACTTTTTACGGTAACACCCTAAACCTAGACAATCCAATTCAAAAATTTAGATATATTATCACCCTAAATGCAAAATTAGCTGGAGTTTCTAATATAATAATAATATAATGGACTCCGCGTAACTAGCTTGGGTTAACTCAATGGAACCCAAGCCCCTAAAAATCAGTGAAACGCACCGTTTCACAGCCAACATTTTTTTTTCCTCTCAATCGTCTCTCCCTTTCCTCTGCCATTATCGTACCTCTTCCTTCTTTCTCTTATGTTTCTCTCTATCTGTTCAAAGTTGGAAATATCAGCCCTGTCTTCTTTTTTTTTTTTTTCAAGAATAGCTTCTTCCAATTATCTAGCAGAATATTCCATTATAGCCAACACTACCACCCTCCTCTGTTTTTGGTATGTGGTTTTTTACTCTTCCCTCCCCAGCTCTTCTATCTATTTATTGACTTTTTTCTGAATTAATACAGAAGGAAATTTTAATACAAAAGGAAAGTTTAGATATCTTGCGTCTTGGTTTCTTTCATGGGACTCTGTTTTAGAATTAGATATTGTTATTGGAATTGAGTTCTACTTCTATATGTTTTTGAAGTCCTTTTGACGTTGGATTCTTGGGATTTTTAATTTAAACATTTTGAATGTAGACATTAAGTGATTATTGCAATTTTAATTTTATTTTATTGATTAAAACACTATCTTCAGCCCTGATGATTCCTACTTATTTGCTTTTATGGAAGTATGATTAAAAAAATAATCTACGCCTTTAATATCTCTTCATTTTTATAATAGAAAGCAACTCTTCTTTTTTATATTCCTTAGTTAAGCATTAATTATTAGTTTCATCTCTGTCCATTAGACCAGAAATCCTCTGCGGATATTGGTTTCTTTTCTCCTTTTTTTTTTTTTTTTTTTTTTTTTTTTATGGTTTAAGGATGAAGCTCTAGGAAACTACAATAACCCTTTATCATATTTTTAGTTTTGTTGGGTGGCTGAGATGGGTGAGATTGATGGAGAAGGAAAGGGAAATTAGGGGTTGTGTTGGGTTGTTTGAAACGGTGCATTTCAAGGCTTGAATTAAGTTAACTCAAGCCGGTTATGTGAGACCTATTATATTACTATTTTATTGGAAACTCTAAGGCTAATTTTGCATTTAGGTGGACAATATATCTAAGTTTCTAAGTTGAGGTGTTCGAAGAGACAAGTCGGTTTAGAGTGTAATTATTACAAATTATAAAGGTCCACCAACCGCCCGAATCACTGTAGAAAATCCTCCCTTTACTCAATGGATAGCGCTTATCCTCTTTCAATCAACAAAATGAGAAATGGGGGAAAAAGAGAGAAAGAGGTCTTTATTGAAGAGGCTTTGCACCTGAAATAGGACTAATGAAGATCTAGGGTCTGGGCTTTCGAGAAGATGAAGATACGAGTATTTTTGTAGGTTAGCTCTTAAAAATTGGACGTAATGATTTATTAGTTTTTGACCTCTTTATTTCTAAATCCAAAGTCCTATTATATTAAATAAAATAATTAAATTTCCCAACTTCAAAGCCAAATGTTAAAATTAATATTAATTGATTTTTTTTAGTATCAAATTTAGTCATATTTTACTCTTTTTGTTTAAAAGTATTTACTAATTTTTTAATTCTTTTTACAAAATCCAAATTTGAGAATGTTTTTTTTATTTGATATCAAAATTATTTTCCATAGACTTTCAATTTTATTTAATAAATATATTTAAAAATATTATATATAAAAATCCGGTTGAACCGTATTGAATCCAATTGATTCCTCCAATTCAAGTGAATCCCTATTTTCACTGGTTAACTGACCAGCTAATTCTCAAAACACTTTTTTTCAGATTCTCAACAATTTGTCTATGCCTTGTATTCATTTATTTTGGACAATTGAGTTTATGGTTTAGTTAACGGTGATTATAAGTTAATTCTAAACCGTAGAAATAACACAAAGTTCGTTGGGTTCGAAAGCAAGCCAATGTAGGAACACACCATTTAGCAAGAACTTCCTACATTTATGCTAGCTTTCAAATTTAGGATTCTATGTCTGAATGGTTGTTCTCTTTGGATCTGTTTTCTTAATGAAGTATTTCCTTCTTAAAAAAAAAAAAAAAAAAAAAAAACTCAAACCGATCCACGAACATGCCTTGCTTTTGATGAGAGTGGGTGTTCGTGCTTCTATTTTCTTCTCAAGCTCCACATAGTCTTTATTTGCACCACTAAATTTTTAGCTCCTTAAGAATTCCAATCACTTGCTTCTAATAAGGTGAAATTTAAAAAGAAAACGAGGTAATTAGTAAGAGAATTGCGAGAAACAGAGCAACAACTTCAAATCTTGACTGCAACTAAAATTTATATCAAGTTGAAAATAGACAAAGAAATTAAGATTAACATAATTACAAGAAACAAAGCACAAGCTTTAAAGTTTAACAGTAATTAAAATTCAATGCAAAGTAAATTTGGATAAACTCTAAATTTTTAAAATTGACATCACTCCGTTTTTTAGAATAAATGAATTTTATAAAATTTTATAAAATTTATTTGGAAATCCATAAATTCATGTTTGGAATGAAAAAAAAAAAAATATACATATTTCAATTCTATGAATTCAATTTTGCTAAATTGAACATAACTAAATAAATTCTATCAAAATAAATGAAATTTCTAAATGAATTTTACAAAACTAAGTAACCCAAATTTTTATAACAAAATTAACCCTCCGTTCACAAAGTAAATTTTCAATTTTTTGGTTAATCTTATAAAAACTTGATCAAAACCATTTGACTGAGAAAGTAAATCTCTTCGGTTATTATTAAAAGAAATTCTTTGAAAAACAATGAAGGAATTTTTATCTTCTGTAATTTCAAAACAATGTACACAGGGATTTTTGCAAGCCTAAAAAGTTCTTGGAAAAAATTTTTTTTAAAAATATTTGATTGAAAACAGACTTTTTTAATTTCATTTTTTTGTTTTACTACTTTTTATTATTATTAAATAGAGAGAAAGATTCAAGTAAATGCATTTATCACTAAATTAAATACAATAATTTTATTAATATTGTTTTGATCCTGTATATTTATTTTAATAAACAATAGAAAAATAATTATGTTGTATAAAATAAATATAATTCATATTTATTTATTTTTATAAAATTACTATTTTAAGGATATTTTAGAAAATAAAAGCAAATGAATTTTAAATTACGAATTTGTTCCATATATATTTATGTGATATTCAATTGAATTGCATATTTTAAGTTAACTATACCAAACATGAAAATCCATTCACCAAACGAGTTCCATATTTTAAATTCATTATACCAAATGGTGAAAATTTCAGATTAAATGAAAAAAAAAATCAAATTATAAAACAAGGACAAACTCTGATGAGGAAATACTTAATTAAAAAAAATTATAATCTAAAAAAATTTGAAGAAAAAAAAGTCTAATTCTTTATTTAATAAAAGAGTAGAATATTCATCATTGTAGAAAAATTTAGAAGGAATTATTTTTAGGACAAGCAGAGTTTGGTAAATCCACCCAATTGAAACAAATCGATTAATTTAGTTAAATTGAGTTTGATTTTTTTAAAATTCAATTTAATTTTAATTTTAATAGTAAAAATAAAAAATTTATTTGATTTAATTTATTTTATTTTATAAAAAAACTTAAAAATAAAACTGAAATATATATATTTTTTTTTTGAGAATAAAGGACAATTTGGCTTTAAACTTGCTTAGATACATTAAAAAAAAAGTCGAGTATGACCTTTTGAGCTAATTTAGTCTCTAAACTTATTTAAGTATAATTAAAAATGTCAAATTTGACGATCTTAGCCAATTTAGCCTCCTGTCACGACCCGTTTCCGTGGGCCGGACCGGCACTAGGGCCTAGGTAAGCTTAAGGCCCCCGAGGCCCGTAGTAAGCCTAAATTATTCAATCTGTCTACGTGATTCTCCTAATTTCAACAAAACAGTAAGCCCATATGACTTGAGATATAAGTTTTATAAAATTTTCAAACATCTGGCCCAATATCAAATAATACATAAAATTTAACCAGGGCCTATTCACAATAACTCATAATCACAATAAGGGCTTACTAGTTTACCTACAGTTAATTACACAATAATTAATTTATAGCGTAGTGCTAACAATAAGGCCCAATTTAAATACACAACCCTATAACTGCGGAGTTCAATAATAATCTGATAAAAGAGTAACTTATACAACCAAAATTAAATGACAAAAATATAAAGTTTACATTTATAACTCTGCGGAGAAGATTGCAGAGCTTCAATCGAATCAGCTGCTTCCTAGTACCTGAGAGGTTTGGAGAGAAGGGGGTGAGTTTTGCAACTCAGTGAATAATAATAAATAATACACACCACATACAGGCAAGCAAAATGCACCCTAGTATACTGAATGAACACACAACAGTCACTCATATGTCATCATATCAGCACCCACAACAATATCACCTTCAAATAATCACATCACGTGGAAATTAGTCAGTGGCGTCACCTAAATCCCCGACGAGCCGTCCTCTCAAACAGCCCATCCTCTCAAACATGTGCACCCGGGGAGCTAATCCCCCATATCTGGCCGACCGGTCTAATCCTCACTTGACCAGTCCTCTCAATATTTTATTTTTACATTCTCTCTTTTCTTTTCCATATCATCAACATCATTTCATCAGTTCATCAGGTGCACACGGGGGCGCCGATCTCCCATTTACCCGGCCGACGGTCCACTTTCATCAGTTCATCAGGATCCTTATTTATCGACCGTCCTCACAAACCCATGGTGACCCACTTCATCCCAACTCCACACAAACAGAGCACAGTATATACACAGCACAAATAATCAAACAATTCATTTATCATAATACACCAATTTCATCCAAATGCACAATTATGCACAAGTATAATTATAGTGATCATAACATAATATATATGAGAAAATACAATATGTAAATATATAAAAATGTAATGTTATGCAAATGCAGTGTTGATATGCATTATTTATTATTACTCACTGTGGTGGAGAGCGAAGCTCTAGTTTTGATTCTATCCGGGAGGAGCACTAGATGGACCCGAGCGATCTAAGCAAAGTAAAAATGACATCGGAAAAAGAATAATATCAGATAAAATATTTATTCATCACACTACTATTCTTAACCTATTTAATTTCTATCAATAATTTACTCTTTATAATTAATTAAATTTCTATAATAAATTTTATTTGCTACCGAAATTCATTTTATTTTCTACCGAAATTTCGACAGCATCTCCCTTAAAAATTGGACTTTCCACCTGTTAAAAATATCAACAATATCAAATATTTCCAAACCACACAGCCCATCCATCGGGCAATCAATCAAGTAACTTAATCCCGTCCTCCACATTATCCATATCAACATTAATTCATAAATTCTTCTTTAATTCCATAAACCATAATTTCCTACAATTTATTTATTACTAAAACTAAATTCTTTAATTAACCAAGTAATTTTAATTAATCAACACTTACTTTATAACTCAATTAACCATTCATAATTGCTAAGTCAATTTAACTAAATTAATTAACTACAAATAATGAATTTAATTCATTAGCTAATATTACTAAAATTAAATTAATCAACTAAAAGTATGAAAATTAAGCTAACTAAAATGACTAAATTTAGACTAACTATCATGAAAAAATTAAACTAATATTTCTAACATTAAATTATACCCAATATCTTACTGCCGGAATGAAGAGCAGGTGGAGGCTAGTGGCCGGAGGTGCGCTGGAGCAGCAGTAGGGCTGCTGTGGCGTCGGCGGAGGTGACCGATCGGCGCGCTGGAGCGGCGGCAGTGGCAGTAGCGCCTTGACAGGGCTGTGGCGCTGCTGTAGGCGCGACAGAGGAGCAGCAGTCGCGATCTGGGCTTGCTGGCGCGACGTGGAGCTGCTCTGTGAAGGTGCGACTTGCAGCAGTGAGCTACAGCAGTAGTGTGCGGTGGTCGATCTGCTCCAACTTGCAGGCGCAGCACAACAGTAGGGAAGAAGAAAGAAAGAAAGGAAAAGAAAAGGAAAGGAAAGAAAAGAAAGAAAGGAAGAAGAAGAAAAAGAAGAAGAAGAAAAGAGGAGGTGGAGGAGGAGTGGTGGTCGGAGGTGGTGTCGCTGGTGGTCAAGAAGCGCAGAAAAAAAACGGGGGAGGGGAGTGAGGTGTGCGCTAGAAATAGAGGAAAAAAGAAAATTCTAGATGGTTTGGGTCCAACCGGTTCGATTCGGTTCGGTTCGGCCCAAATCTTCGGTTTCCAATTGGTTTACGGGTTTTTCAATCGATTTTTGGTTCGGTTTCCCACAGAGTTCACATTAAAATATTAAAATAAATTTCCAAGCTGTCGGTTTATTAAATTTAATTGGAAAATCTTTGAAAATAAAAATTCGAGTTGTTTCACCTCCTAAACTTGTTATATTTTTTTTGAAAATTAATGAATTGATTCAATTTAACATGATTTACTTTTATCACTTAATTTATTATGCACTAAAAACGCTAACATTAAACTTTTTCAACACTCATGAACAGACATTTAAAATCCATAAAGCATCATCTATTTCAATGCATAGTAAATCCAGAATATGTAGTATAATTTTAATATATTCAATGTGAGAAATACATGAATTTTATATATAATAAATCTAATAACAAAGGTCAGCTTTAAAATGTTTAAATTATACATCAATGAAGTCAATATCATCGATTAAGGTAAAAAAGGATACAACATATTTCGTGTATATTTTTTTTTATTTTATAATTAATTATTTTTTAATAAATTATATAGCTTGATTCGAATTATAATTTTAATAAATGTCTGTCAAGGAATCTCACGTTATAAGTATAGTGAATAATTATGGATTCAATTTAATCATTTTAAGCAAATTCCGACATTAAATTGACCGAAAATGTTCAAATATAACCTTTTTAATCCCTTTAAATAAATTCAGGAGGTAAATTGGCTAAAATATTAATATAACATTTTTGATATTTCAAAATAAATTCTAGACCAAATTCGCCTTTATTATTATTATTTTTAACTGATCCAACTTCAAAGTAAGTCAAAACGAGTAACATCAAACCAAATCAATATGATTCTCCAAATATTATGATTTGGTTGGTTTTTTTTTTTAATCTTAATTTACTCTATCTAATGTCAATTCAATTTAGGTCGAACCAAACCCGGTAATTTTGCCATCATCATCAACTTGTCAACCGTAGTTAAAATCTCATGTGTAGTTCTATGATTAAAGTTATGTTTAAGCAAATTGTTGATAAAGTGGTTAAGCTATAATGGGTGACCATGTCCATGCCTTGTGCCCACTCGTCAACGGTCAATTTCTCTTCTATACTTCTCTCCAATTTCTCGTTAAATAGTCACGACAATAAATACTAAAAAGAATAATCAGTCTCCTGCTCACTCAACAGCTCATACAGAGGAGCTGATGAAGGAAACTTACACGTGTCGTACATTCATGAGTGAGGAGAGATCAGGACCATCAGTTTTACTGTGGTTTGCAACTATATGGCCTGATGTGGAAAATGTCTGATCAAGTGCAGTCGAGATTCCTCTAATGGGTACTTGTGTAATTTGATTAATGAAGGTGTGTATTTGTAGGTGAATTGTATAATATAATTGCGAATCGGCTAAGGTTACCCTAATCATGTTATTGTCCCCTTAACGGTTCATAAGCTAACGTGGGATCATCATGATTGTCCAATTCATTGGCTCTGTCCGTCTCAATCTTGACCGTTAATCTTGCTTTCCTCTCTCTCTCTTTTTCTGATTAACAATAAATGACAGAAGAAACTTACATTTTCTTTATAAAATAGAGAAAAAAAAAATGCCAGAGAAGTAAGAGGATACACGCAATGAGTTATTTACTTAAGCTTAAGCTTTATGATTTGCCTACAAGTCTAAAATCATAAGTAGGATTAGCTTTTTAAAAATCATATTCTATTCTCATAATGTTTTATCACATTACTCCATTGTCTAATTTTATTTTACTTCACATAGTGTATTAAGTAAGATATATATATACACACGCTTATATATATGAAAATTAATTGATATATAAATTTTAAAATCATCATTTAGAAATAATGTAGAAATTGGAGTTTTTTCATATAATGTATAAAGTTTGAATCTTTTATCCAACCAGTGATGGATTAAATATTGTAAGTAAATATTAGTCTAGATTGATCGTTCAATAGAATGTTCGTCTATTTTTGTGAAGAAATTAAAGAAAAATAAATTGTTCTAATAAATAAGTTGAATCAAATTAAATGGAGAAATAAAAAATCTACATTTCACCGAAATGGAATGAATTAAATCAAAAAAATTTTATTGCAAAATTAGAATAGTATATATAAAAAACTTACTTTTTAGATAATTATGCATTAGTCTCAAGTTGAGAGAATAAATTCAGCATTTTAAACTCAAACATTTTTTATTATATTGAGAAGTCACTTAAATTAAGGCTAAATGTGTAAATGGTCAATAATAATAACTTTATACATGTGGTGAACGAAAGGTAAAGAGAAGATGTAAACTTAGATGACAATCCATCCAAAATATCACGATAAATTTACTAGACTAGAAATTGAAGAGAGATTACTGTCAGCTACTATATAGCATAGGTTTTCTCACCAGCCTACACTTTTTCCATTTTGTTCTCATTTCACTGTAATTATCTATCTTCCCAAGGTCTAGTTCATACACAACACTTTACTTTTCTTCAACACTCCCTACCCTCTCACATGCCTTCTTTCCTCTCTCTAGAGTTTGTACCTCTGAAGCTTTTTTCTCAGTCTCATATGGTTGTCTCTGCTACTGAAAGGTGAGCCCTTTGTAGAACCCCAGTTTTGCATTTTACACTTCTTCTCTCCAAGGTTTACTTTTCTTTTGCTTTTTGTATGTGGAAATGTTTATCTTAATTTTGCTGGTTTTTGCTCTTTGTAACTGTCATGGATCAGTGGGTTCTTTGAATAACGAAGGGTTTGCTCTTTTGTCATTTAAACAGTCCATATATCAAGACCCAGAAGGGTCTTTAAGCAACTGGAACTCCTCTGATGAGAATCCTTGTTCATGGAATGGGGTTACATGCAAGGAGTTAAGAGTCGTGTCTCTTAGTATTCCAAAGAAGAAACTTTATGGGTTTCTTCCTTCTTCTCTCGGGTCTCTCTCTGACCTTAGACATGTAAATTTGAGGAACAATAGGCTCTTTGGTAACTTGCCTGCTGAGCTCTTTCAAGCTCAAGGGCTACAAAGTCTTGTCCTTTATGGTAATGCTTTTTCTGGGTTTTTGCCAAATGAATTTGGCAAGCTTAAATACCTTCAAACTTTGGATTTATCACAGAACCTTTTCAATGGGTCAATACCCATATCAATTGTTCAATGTAAGAGACTTAGAATCCTTGATCTAAGCCAAAACAATTTTACTGGTTCTTTACCAGATGGGTTGGGTTCTGGTTTGGTTTCTCTTGAAAAACTTAATCTTTCATTTAATAAATTCAATGGTTCAATTCCTAGTGATATGGGAAATTTGTCTAGTTTGCAAGGAACTGTTGATTTGTCACATAATCATTTCACTGGTTCAATCCCAGCTAGTCTTGGAAACCTTCCTGAGAAGGTTTACATTGATTTAACTTATAACAATCTGAGTGGTCCAATACCTCAAAATGGTGCTCTAATGAACAGAGGACCAACAGCTTTTATTGGGAATCCTGGGCTCTGTGGTCCTCCATTGAAGAATCCTTGTTCTTCAGACGCAACTGGTGCAAGTTCACCTTCATCAATTCCCTTTTTGCCCGGTAGCTACCCACCTCAAGATTTGGATAATAATGGTGGTAAGGAGAAAGCAAGAGGACTAAGTAAGAGTGCTGTTATTGCAATAATTGTGAGTGATATAATTGGAATTTGCCTCGTCGGTTTGTTATTTTCATACTGTTATTCGAGGGTTTGTGCTTGTAGTAAAGATAAGGATGAGAGTGGTTATGTTTTTGACAAGGGAGGTAAGGGAAGTCAGGAGTGTTTGTGCTTTAGGAAAGATGAGTCTGAAACTCTATCTGAGAATTTGGAGCAGTATGATCTTGTGCCGCTGGATAAGCAGGTGGCTTTTGATTTAGATGAGCTGCTCAAGGCTTCAGCTTTTGTTTTAGGGAAGAGTGGAATTGGTATTGTATACAAGGTTGTACTTGAAGATGGTCTCACTTTAGCTGTAAGAAGATTAGGGGAAGGGGGTTCTCAAAGATTTAAGGAATTCCAGACAGAAGTAGAAGCAATTGGGAAGATAAGGCATCCTAATATTGTAACTCTCAGAGCATACTATTGGTCTGTGGATGAGAAGTTGCTGATATATGATTATATACCTAATGGAAGTCTTGCTACTGCACTACATGGTAAGTTGTAGAAACCAGCTTGCAGCAAATAATGCACATTTACTTTTCTCTAATTTCAGTTAATAATAGTTATTTTAATTACTGAGCAATATTGTTTTTGTTCATTTTTAATGTCTTTAGGGAAGCCTGGAATGGTTTCATTTACACCATTGTCCTGGTCTGTCCGGTTGAAAATCATTAAGGGGATTGCAAAAGGCTTGGTATATCTGCACGAATTCAGCCCTAAAAAGTATGTTCATGGAGATCTAAAGCCAAGTAACATACTTCTTGGACATGACATGGAACCACACATTTCTGACTTTGGACTTGGGCGACTTGCTAATATTGCCGGAGCGTCCCCTACCCTACAATCCACTCGAATTGCTGCGGAGAAACCACAAGAGAGACAACAAAAGAGTGGACCTAGCTCAGAAGTAGCTACAGTTTCATCAACAAATTTGGTATCTTATTATCAGGCCCCTGAAGCACTTAAAGTGGTAAAACCATCACAGAAATGGGATGTTTACTCTTATGGAGTGATGTTACTAGAAATGATAACTGGGAGATCTCCAGTAGTCCATGTGGATACCTTAGAAATGGATCTTGTTCAGTGGATTCAACTTTGCATTGAAGAACAAAAACCACTTGCAGATGTTTTAGATCCATATTTAGCTCCAGATGTGGACAAGGAAGAAGAAATTATTGCAGTTCTAAAGGTAGCAATGGCTTGTGTTCATAGTTGCCCTGAAAGGAGACCTACAATGAGGCACGTCTCTGATGCTTTGAGCAGACTGGTTGTATCCTCTGACTGAGAAATCTAATGGGATTGTGTATTTGGGGCTTACTAATTCTTGAAGACCTTTATTTTGTCCATGAATATTGAAAAATGATGAAATTAATCTGTGTAATTTATGTCTTTCTTCTTGCTAGGAATTTTTTTCTTTGTTCTTGGGTCTGCATAAAGGGGCATTTTATTGCTTTTGTAGGAGATTAGATTGGCTTGTTGGTGTACATGTGAAGGGATGTTTTCTTCTTGCTCTTATTGCAGACCTTTGTCTCTTTGTTTGTACTGTCTATGAAAAGTTAATTACTTGTTTATTGCATATTTTTTGGTAATAAGAAACATTATTATCGAGAAGTGTATCAATTAGCGATGGATAAAATGTCCCAATGACATGAGAATTAAAAAAGAAAGTTCCTGATTATGGTTGACTGTGCCACTCACATACCCATAAATCTGGAATTTAGTAGGTTAATTTAATATATAACAGACTTAATACAGGGTTTGAGAACTGTTTTATAATATTATTATATCATCTTATTATTAAATTAAAAATTTATATAAAAAAAGACGTTGTTGATTGAAGGAATAAACTTAATGTAATGAACATAATATGGTATAGGTTAAGCTGATTTGTAATATCATTTTATCATTGCATTAAAGAAATAATAATAATTTTTAAGCATGAAAAGAGAATGGTTTTGTGCATGCGTGGTCTGATTAATCTTCTACTTATTTAAGGAGTAAGAGATTTCGAATTTGAGTCCTTTTGACTGTAAGTGTTTTCACCGATTTCGACCTATCAGACTTATTAATGAATAAAAAAAATTGTGGTTTAAAGAGTTTCATAACATTTCATGAATTAGGAAGTGTAACGGTTAGATGAAAGATTAACCCTTTTAGAGGGATAGAGATTATATTTTAAAGCCCTTCTCAATATACAGACTTCACGACTTGATCTCAATCATTAAATCAAACTATTTTGAGTATTATTAAGCATTATTTATATAATACTGTGACATAAAAATTATATATTTAAAAATATTTAAGTTAAGTGACTCGTGCTTAAACAGAAAGCAATGAGAAATGAATTTGAAGTGGGCCAACCATGTGGCGCGAATGTAGGGGGGTTGGACTCCACTAATCCAATCAAACAAGAAAGTTGTTCATTTTAGCTGTGATTGTCTTTAAATAATGATTTTGTTTATTTTATTTGACCTTTAAGACATATTTTTGTTGGAATGTCTTTTGTCAATTCACTCCAGCTAGCTCACTTACCTTCTGCCTAATTCAGATTTTAGGTCTTCGTTTTTTAATCTAGGGTTCATTTAATTTCTCTATTCACCGCAATATTTGGGATGTTACCAAAATTACTTCACAAATGTTATTTAGGTTAATTCATCTCGGTATTCAGTACATGTCTTGTAATGCAAAAAATCACTCACTTTGTTCTTAAATACTTATTATATTTAAATTTTCACGTTTTAAAGAAAACCATTTAATTTATGTAAATTATAATAAATGATTGAGTAAATTGATTATATTATCCTTAATTTATCTAAATTTCAATAAATTATTGAGGAAGTAAACCAATCATTATTGATCATATATAAAGAATAAAAATGAAAAAAATAATTTATTATTTATAAAATCCATAAATGTGACAAGTATTTGCAAACATAGTAATTCCTAGAGTAAAAATTTATGCTTGAAATTCTCTTATTTTTAAGCATTTTTACTTGCGCGTCTACAAATGATTTACCTCTTTTTTTTTAAAAAAAAAAAAAAATTGTCTCTATATAAGGTTTGATCTAATTCAATACTTCCTCCATTTATTTTCAACAACTAATTCAATATTCCTTTTAAGTTTCAGTCCATCAAACTAAGATATCTTTCCATTTATTTTAATGGATTTTACCGTTCAGTCAGCATAAAAAGACCAAAATACCCTTTCTCTCTCTATCTGTCTCTCCCCTTCTTTCCATTTTCATTTATCAGTTTTCTTCATAATCTCCATCTTGTTTCCTCGTAATCTCCATCTTGTTCTTCCCCCACTCCAATTCTTTTGTTCAATGTTTCCTCAAATTTTGAATATAAAAATTACCATAAAATTTTTCTCAAGCAGTTTAGAAATATAAATAATTTGCATCATATAAACCACTTCCATCAACTTTAAAAACATCCAGCGAATCTATCTTCCTTTGTTTTGTGTATTTTAAATATTTTACAGTTGGTTGGGTTCCATTCTATTGTCAATGTTGCTTTTCTATTTTTGCATTAAAATATAATAATCAAACCATCCAATTAAATTTTTTCCTTAAAATAAAGTTTCTTGAGAAACAAACAGAAAACAAAAACAAAAATTTTGAATAGAAAAACAATTCTGTTCAGTAACTCTAATCTCCATACATTTCAAAGTAACAATTTTGAAGTATGCACTTATGATGTTTAGTACTATGAAGTATACTTAGCATTAGTAATAGTTTTATTGCTCCATAAACATACACGAACTACTTCTCCGTTTATTACTTTGGTTAACGTCTTTCTTGTTTCTTTTCAAGCTCAAAATTCTTATCTAGTGCTTTAAAACCATTAGAGCAGAGCTTCACTTTTTTGCGATCCTTAGCCGCGTTACACGTTCTACTAACATGCTGTCAAAATTCAGAAAATAACTTATCATGTCCTAACAAACTACAATATATATCCAATCTAATATTATTAGATGAAAAAGATATATATAATTTGAGAAAAATACAGTAAAAGACTCTTAATTACCTCCAAGTAACATCGTCAAGAGACTTCCAATAGTTCTCCCTATCCTTATAAAGTAAATTGAATTCTGATTCTTTCCGAAACAGTTTTAATCCAGGTCCTGAAACAATTAAAAATGCAAATTTAATTGTATAGGCATTAAAATTTAATGTTTCAAACCTTCGGGTTGTGACTCAGTTGACAATGCAGGTTGGACATGTAGGAAGAATTTTTGGGTTCAATTCCCACTAAACACACTTGCAGGGAGGGGCGAAGAGTCTTAAATATGACTGAATCCCGAGCCAAATTTGTTGGTTCCTGGTAATAGGGTCCGGATACCAATAGTTTACATAAAAAAAATTTCATATTTCAAGATCGATTTTATATAAATATACCAAACATGTCGTCTAGGTCACTTGCTAGCATTGAGAAATCAGAATCAGCTCGTATGCAGACTTTCCTGCCAATATCTTCTCCATATTTGTATACTTTCACTTGTTTGCTGGACATTCCTCCTTGCCCTAAAACTTATACATGCACAATAAACTTCAGTTAGACATTTCTAATGTATTTTTTACTTTTGTTTTTCTTGGTACAAATAAGTTTCTATCTACTACTTGTTTTTGTTGCCCTCAATTGCTTCTAATTTTGTTCTGAACTCTCAGCTATTAGTTTCTGATATAGCTTAGCCTCAACACCTCTATAGTAAATTCTTTTAGAATGATCAATTTTAGAATATATTTTGGAATATATCTTACAATATATTTTATTAAATTCTCAGCAACATCAACTTTAGAATATATTTCATCCAAGAAAAATTTATTGCTCTCTGTCAATTTTAGAATATATGATCATGCACATTCATAAACAATATCTAAAATGATGCTTTTCTGGCAAAGCCATTTTAACTAAATTGAAGTAGTATTGGTATTGGTAATGTATTTAATATTAAGTTTATAATAAGTTGTGCTTACTTTTAATACAAAATGGCCTAAGCTACTTTGATTGGTTCACCATTCTCATTATATGTCACTTAGTATTTTATGTATTTAGCCAATGTGGAATTACCCACGCACTTCAATACTTCCTCCTCAATTGGGATTACCCACTTAACAAGCATATGATGACCCAACGCGAGCCTATCAGGGTACGACCCAATAATTATGACTAATAAAATAAATAATATCTTAGAGATGTTTAAAAACTAATAATAGTATTAATATCAATATTAATTAATATTTAGGAATAAATCTAATCAAATACACACACATATAAATATACTTGAAAAGTTGTATTAATTTTAATTTACCTATCTAGAATAATAATAACATATGTAAATAATACACATACACATATATATATGCCGGAAGGGAAAAATAATGTCACGATCCGTTTTCAAGATCGGACCGACACTAGGGCTTGGGTGGGCTTAAGACCTCCTAGGCCCACAGTAAGCCTAAATCAATTAAGCTCATTATGTTCACCATTGTGGCCTCAAGCCCAAAAATCATATTCTCGTAATCAAGGCCCAATCCGATACTTCATGGATGTATCGAAAATACAAATTATATGATCAATACATATATCCACATTATTCAATTACAACCCATTTGGAAGATAATTTCAGAACTTTATAAATTATAATCTTTTTACATTAACATGCTTTATATAATTATTATTATTTTCCTTTATTAGTATTTCAACTCAGTTGGATCCATAGGGTTCTTCTTTTCATGGAGTTAGATAACCTTCTCACCCCATATAATCACACGTATGATAATTATATTATACAATTAGTAGCCCTCCGGCTAATAATGAATGAACATGCAAGCATGAATTTCACATTTATCAAACAAATCACAATAATTCAAGTAATCGATCAGTGGATATTAGTCCGTGGAATTACCTATTATAAACAAGGATCATGCTCACTCCCAAAACATGCTTTAAAATAATTTCTGGAAAGATAAATCCATAGTTCTTATGTCAAGTGCACTCAGGGAGCCCATTCCCTTTTGGGCTTGATGGTTCCATTTCGTCTGATTCTCCTTTCTTTCTTTTCCCTTTTCTAACTATTAATTTTCTTTTCCTTTTTGTTTTAGCATTGATGCATAATGAAACATAGAGTGCACAGGGGGCGCCACTCCACCTACTTACGGCATTCTCACTATGCACGTGCTCTCACCCTAGGGTGACCCACATCATTTTAACTCCACGACACATCACAAATAAGTCATATACAATCACAAAATTTCATATTTTAACTATAATTATTAATTTTAATTTACAATGATTATTAATTAACTATTATATTCACGTTAATATCAATATGAAAACATATTATAATATTATAAAATTTAAATAATATAATAGGAGAATTATAATCAATGCTTAATATTACACAAAAAATTAATAAACGAATAATGAGAACATGCAACGTATGTCATATATATATATATATAAGTAGGATTAGGGAGAGGGAACATTGGGATTGGTTGAAAAAATATTTAATTTGATTAGTTACATTAGTTACATATTTAAATCTAAATTATATAGGCTAATAAATAAAATAAAAAATATTATTATTTTATAAAAAAATATAATGATTAATTTTTATTTATGAAATTTATTGTCTAGCAAGAAAGTTACTTTAATTAAAATTTATTGAATAAAATATTACATGTAATTATATTAATATTAATATGAAAGTTTTTAAAAATGTAAATATTACATTAGATTTGACAAATAGAATATAATAAATCAAACACAATTTAAATGATAGACAATTGTTTATACTTTGGCATAAAAGGTAAAAAAGAACATTTCCCTCTATTACTTTGGCTAACGACTTTCTTGTTTCTTCTCAAGCTCAAAATTCTTATGTAGTGCTTTAAAACCATAAGAGCGGAGCTTCACTTTCTTGCAATCCTTAGTCGCGTTACACGTTCTACAAACACGCTGTAAAAGTTCAGAAAATAACTTATCACGCCCTAAAAAACGACAATATATATCCAATCTAATGTTGTAATGATGAGAAAGATATAGTTTGAGATAACTACAGTAAAAACTCTTACCTCCAAGTTACACCATCAAGAGTCTTCCATTCGTTCTCCATATCCTTATAAAGCAATGAGAATGCTGATCCTGCTCGGAACAGATTTAATCCAGGTCCTGACACAATTAAAAATGCAAATTTAATTGCATAGGCAATAAAAAATTTCATGTTTCAAGGTTGATTTTATATAAATATACCAAACTTGTGTTCTAGGTCAAGTGCTAGCATTGAGTAATCAGAATCATCTTGTATGCAAACTTTCCTGCCAATGGCTACTCCATCCATGTAGACTTTCACTCGTTTGCCCGACATTCCTCCTTGCGCTATGACTTATACATGCACAATCAAACACTTGTTATCTAAACTTCTGCAGTTATGTCAACTTAAGTATCGATTGAAAATATTCTAGTATAATGGTTTTTGTAGTGTGATAAACATCGTTGTCACTCATGTTTTGAAATAAGAGTTTTTACTAGTTCTATTATCTGTTTACTGTTTTTCTTAACATCATTTCCTGATGTGCATGTTTGCCTTCAAAAGATGATTCTCCAAACTTCTAGTAAGAATTCTTTTAGAATATGCCTATATTAAAAAGGAAAAAAAAAAAAACTAATAAAATAAAAGAAAGATCAAGATTCATACATTGACTTGATGGATGATAATCTTCAGGCTGCAAGGTTCTGAGACTAAGATTGAGATCAATACCATCATCTTCCTTTGTATTAGAATCCATTATAGTATATAGCAGAAAGAACTAAATATTAATCTTGAATGTTTAGAAGGAATTGCTATGCACTAGATAGGAGAACCTAGCTATATATATATATGTATGACTGGGAAGGGAGAACATTGGGTTTGGTTAAAAAAATAAAAGTAATTTAATTTGATAGGTTACTTTAGTTTCATATTTAAATCTAAATTCTATAGGCTAATAAATAAAATAAAAATTATTTTTATTACAAAAGATTATAATTATAAATTCTAATTTATGAAGTTGATTGTGTGGCAAAAATTACTTTAATTAAAATTTATTAAGTAAAATATTATATATGTAATTATATCAATATTAACATAAAGGTTCAGAAAATTGTAAAGATTTACATTAGATTTGAAAAACGTGAAGAATATAATAAATCAAATACAATTTAAATGATGGACATTAGTTTACACATATTATAGATATTATTAACCATAATATAAAATTAAATTATGTTTCATCAATATTAAATCAAGTATATATTATGAGTCCTAATTATTATATTTTTTCCAATCTTACTGGGAATTAGAATCCTATTGTAATTCTAGTAAATTATAATGTCCTACCAACCACTATATATATTTACTTTCTCCGGAAAGACAATCAACACAAAATTTATTATTAACAAATAAATTTTATTTTCTTGGCAATGGAGAATTAGTTTGAAAGTCACTATAAAGAACTTTTGGGTTTGTTACAAAGGATATGTGAAGACTTCTTACGTTAGTATTGGTAATCAATTTTTTTTTTTTATTTTGCTATTTAAATGATAAATTATTTTTTTCGTTAATTTTCAATATTTTAATCAGATAATGGAAAATATTGCGAAAAATATTTTTAAAAAATAAGATATTGTTTAGAAAATAAATTATGCCTTAGATTTGCTATCGGTTTGTATTTTGCGGAAGAAAGAGTGTTACTATTTGATGGATAGTTTGTTACATAGAGATATAATGTTTTGCTTATGGTAAATCTGTAGATAAGTAATTGATATAGCTAATTCATTCATTCTAGGTTGTCAAGTACGAGTTGATTTTTCTATATTTTATTGTAATATTTGTCTATTACTTTTGTAAAATATTTAAATCTCTTCAATTAGCAAGTTGATTTTCTATATTTGGTTGCGATGTTTTTCTGTTACTTCTTGAAGAAATTTAATATTCTTCAATGAGCTTAAAATTAAAATGAGGTGAGGGTGAGGTTTAAATCCTGATGTAAGGTATTATAATTTGATGGACAATTTGCTATATAGAGATATAATATTCTATTTATGGTAAATTTGTAAACAATTAATTGATATAGCTTATTTTTTCATTCAAAATTGTTAAGTTCATGTTGATTTTTTTTATATTTGATTACAATATTTATCTGTTACTTTTGTAAGAAATTTAATACTCTAAATTAGCAGGTTGATTTTCTATATTTGGTTGCTTCGTCCCTAATTGATCGACACACTTTCTAATTCTCAAAGAATTAAGAAAAAATTAGTTATTATAGTTAAAAATATTAATTTGTATGTATTTTTCCTATTATACCATTACTTTGATATAAGATATACTTAATAATCTATTATTGACTTTTTGCATCAATCAAGATTAATTAATTATAGAAGATTGGTTAATATATATTGAAAATGTCTAAATTTAGTAAATACTCATATTTTCAATTTTCAAAGTGATTGTCAATAATAATGGCGTTGGAAAATAAAGAAGAATTGATAAAAATAAAATAGTTATTTTTAACGAGTAACATCAAATATGGGTATAATAGAATTTAACATTAACTAACTAATTAAAAGGGTATATGGCTTATACTTTGAGACAAATAAAAAAGGAAAGTTTGCCTATCAATTAAGGACGGATGAAGTACTTGTATAAAAAATTTAATATTCTTCAATCAGGTTAGAAATTAAAGTGAGATTCAAAATTTGACATAAAGTTTTACTATTTGATCGACAATTTACTACATAGAGACATACAATTTTGTACATGTTAAATTTGTATACAATTAATTAATATAGCTGATTCTTTTTTTTCAGAGTTGTCAAGTACATATTAATTTATATATTTGATTGTAAGATTTATCTATTACTTTTGTAAAATTTAATACTTTTTAATTAGTAGGTTGATTTTCTATATTTAATTGTAACCTTTCTCTATTACATTACATATGTAAGAAAGTTAGTATGCTTCGATGAGGTTGCAAATTAAAGTGAGGTAAGGGTAAGGTTCAAACCCGAACGTAAAGTGTCACTATCTAATGGATAGTTTACTATAACATGTTTTTATGGTAAATTTGTGAACAATTAATTGATATAGATGATTTCTTTATTTAGAGTAGTTAAGTACAAGTGATTTTTTTTTTTATATTTGATTGCAACTTTTATATATTACTTTTATAAGAAATTCATTACTTTGGTAAGAAATATGATACTCTTCAATTAGCATATTGATTTTCTATATTTGGTTGCAAAATTTTCCTATTACTTTTGTAAGAAATATAATATTCTTCAATGAGGTAACAAATTAAAGTGAGGTGAGCATTAGATTCAAACCTAGACGTAAAGTATTACTATTTGATGGATAATTTACTATATAAAAACATAACAATTTGCTTATGGTAAAGCTGAATTCCTTTTCATTCAAAGTTGTCAAATATAGGTAGATTTGTCTATATTTGATTGTAATGTTTATCTATTACTTTGGTAAGAAATTTAATACTTTTCAATTAGCAGGTTAATTTTCTATATTTGCTTACAACGTTTCTCTATTACTTCGATAAGAAATTTAGTATAATTCAATGAAGTCAGAAACGTAGGGTGAGATTGAGGTTCAAATTCAGGCATAACTTGTTATTATTTGATAGATAGCTTGGTATATAAAGTGTCATGACCCATTAGCTTAGGCTGGACCGGCACTAAGGCTTAAAGTCACCAAAGCCTATAGTAAGTCAATACACCAAACAAATTTTCCTGCTTAATAAAGACGATCTCGTCCCCAAAATCATCATCTAACAAATATCATAAATATGGGGCTTACTTTGCCTCTATCATCGCGTTCGATAATATTTCAATTTCTAAAGTTCTCAAGACTCTATACATTATAATGCAGAAACGTTTATAAATTTTACATCATTAAGTTATATAAATTACTACACATAACTGTCATAATTGTGAAACAATCTAAAACATATAATTTTAAAATATTTACCGTAGATTCTTCTAGACATCTGATGACAGAGGACAATAAATCATTGAAAGACCTGTAACTTGGAAAGAAAATTATTAAAGCAGGGTTGAGCGCCTAAACTCAGTGAGCAAGTTAGATAACCCTCTCGCCCCACACAATCACACAAATGCATATGTAAATCAATCTAGTCATCTGACTAGTTATATGATCATGCAATCAATCACACAAATGACATAACAACAATTACAAATATTAATACATCCACATAATCACATAAAGTGAAAATTGGTCAGTGGCACCACTAAAACCCCTGACGAGCTGTTCTCACACATGGCCCGCCCTCTCATCACGTGTGTACTAGGGAGTTGATCCCCTTACATGGCTGATCGGTCTCAACCTCACTTGAACAGTTCTCTCATTTTTTTATACTCTCTTTTCTTTTCTATACCAACAGGAGGCCACCATGTGGTTTTTCTATATCATTCATATTATCAGATGCATACAAAGGCATTGATCTCTCCATACATGGCTGACTGTATCGTAGACTGCCCTCACAAACCCAGCGGTGACCTACTTCATTCCAATTCCACACAAACAAAGCATACATGTTGCATACCACAACTAATCAAACAATCTTCAATAGCAATAAATAATTCAACACAAATAGCAATTTACTAGGTGATGCTTGTATAACATTTATCGTATATGCATAAATGCAAAATGCATGTGGATGATGTGAAGTTATCTAACCCTAGGGACTGAAATATTAAATTTTGTGTTATTGTGTAAGAGAAAAAGGGGATTGGTTTGTAAAAATTCAATCAAGGCAATCAAAAGAAAAGTAACTAATAAATTTAAATTGGAATTCAATCTAATAAACATTCAATTCAAGGTGATTTGCAATCCAATGCATACATGATCATAGACAAATTAGGAATTAATTATTCTTTGAATACTTAACTGAAACTTACCAACAATTAATTCTTTGAATACTTAACTGAAACTTACCAACAAGCATGATAAATTCCCTGATTTCCCTATTATCGTTAATTTGAGCTCAGCACCCTCATTAACTCTAATTATTAAATAAACCAGAATTAACCAATTCTTTTTAATCTAATGAAAGCATTAAGAACAGGGAGTAGTTAAACTTGCATAACAATTTAAAAACCATAAATTGTTTAATTCAACCATATTATTTCTTTAGATTATTATTGAAAACTTGGAACATAATCGGTAAAACCTAATTATAAATTATGAAGATGAAATAACACTTAATCATACCAAATAATTGACTAATAGGCCTTTTTAACAAATCATTCAATAGGACTAACACCTTAAATACAAGAAACAGCAAATATTCAAAGAGAATCAATTTAAAGTAAGAACATGTCTCACAAATATACAAATGGATGTTGAATCCCTTGAATTGAACTAAGAAATTAGCCACTCATGCCAATGGCTTACAATCACTAAAACAAAAGAATAGAAAAAGATACTCAAAATAGATGATGAACTAAGTAAAAACCTTAATATCTTGCTGCTTCCAAAATTACTCCTTTTATAGCCTCAAAGACGACAGAAAATCCCCAATAAATTAGGGATTTTGAAAGCAATCAATTGAAAATCTTCTCGTTCTAATTTCTCTCCCCTTTTTTTAGCCCTTCTCTTTTCGAATCTCTCTCTGATTCTTCAAAAAACTTGAAGATCTCCTCAGCTGTCCAACGAGCTATAATTCATCCAAAATGGATACTTACAGCTCAAGATATGGTAAAAACACCGAAATAGGTATGTTGGTCTTCAACATACGTTATAGCAGAATGATCAAATTGTCTGTCGTTTTTAACACTCAAAACGACGTCATTTCACTTAGTGGTCTTCATAACAATTGTAGAGCTGGCTATTAAGGTTCAAATGGGCCCGGGCTGAGTTTATTTGGACATGTAAAACTCCATATATGAATTAAACACCGAAACCTGCTGTGCATGCTCATTCTAAACATTTCTCCTGGATTCAAAGCTACTTTTGATCAACATTGAGGCTGAATTGGATTTTGATCCTTCTTAGACATTTGTAGAGTTTTGTTTCATCTTTCCAATGGATCAAACGGATTCTAGTTTGGACGCCTACAACTTTAGATATTCCTAAAAAACCGAACAAAGGTCAAGACAATAAAAATGTTGAAAATTTCTTAATTTAATGATATTATTCCAAAAGTAACTAAGATCATGTCTAATTGATAAAAATTGTCTAACCAACTAAGTTAAACTTAAAAATAATTCAGAAATACCAAAAATATTGAGAATAAAAGTAACAAATTATGCACATATCAGTTATCTAACACTACTCACTTGTTAGAACTTCTATTGATTCAAATTTCCTACTTCGATCTTTATCGACTTGAACAAGACCTTTCTGAAAATCTAGAAAGATAGCTAGGGAAGAAAATTTAGTTTAGGAGTTTCAAATTTAGTAGCTTGGTTCAAAATTCCTAAATTATTTATTTTAATTTATATATATGTTATATGTACTAGCATAAATTCTACATTTCGATTCGAATATTTTAGTTTCCCAAAATTTTTGATTAGTTTTGATTTCTTAATTGTTCCCCTAACTTATATTTTCTCCGGGCCTAATTCTTTTATTTCATATTGCCCATCCAACTACATTGCCAAAAATTCGGTAGCATCTCCCCTAAAACCGGATTAGTCCCATATTTTCGATCTTTCATGATCAAACACTAAAACACATATATTTGTATTGAAAACAAACGTAGTCCATCCATCGGACAAAGAATCGTCAATCAATCCCCATCCTCCATCAATTCACTAAGCTCAACTATATTATCATTCAATAATTTTCTTTGAAATAATATTCCTAATTCTTAAACCATTATCATCGATGTACCGTTTCAATTGATATATTGATCAATCATATCTATTAAACAAGGAAATTATATATTTGCATTCCAAAATCCTACGATTGCTTTTTAATTAACTAAGCTTGATTAAGTTTGATAAGTTATTATTATTATTATTATATTTTTTTTAATAATAATTTCCTATTTGTTGTTGAAGATTTAAACCTCGAACAACGATTAATTCAAATGAAAACTTTTATATGTTCTCCACTAATTCAAATTTGAGTTTACATTGCCAAATCAAATTAATTATATTTGTTAAATAGATTATTAATTTTTTTTATGGTCTAAAACCAAATTCAAGTCCTAACAAAAATATGATGAGTTCAAGACCTTAGAGCTTACCAATGCGAAAAGTAAAAGCGTCATGGTAACCAGCAAAATGAGAAGATGTTGCTGCCTCTATTGTCTCACCGGAGAGTAGCCGGAGCTGCCATGGACGGTGGCCGAAAAATCGAACTTCTCCAAAAAAATGCAACGTGTTGTATTATCTTGCTCCATTTTGCACGAGGACTCTCGTTCTAAGGCCCATTTTGCGAGACAAGGTCTCCTAATGGGCGAAACGACCTCGACAGTCTCCTCCCCACCACCATTCATGGTGGATCTATTACAACTCAACAGTTGCACGAATCGATGGAGGAAAAATCATTCCAGAGGTGATAAAGAATCAATCTCGACTAGCTTGACTGATCAACTTGCTGGAAATGGCTTGAATTCGGCCTGCGAAACTGAATCGGAATCTGTCTCTCTCCCTCACGCGAAGAACAACCAACAAAATAAGAAAGAAAGCTGACTATGATGAAAAGGAGGCCGAAACTCAATTTTTCTCAACGGAAATGGAGATTTAATTGGCCGTTGATTGGCCGAAAATGAATCGGAGAGGGTGAGGGAAAGGGTGCTTGCTGAACCTGAGAGGGAGAAAGGTGAGACGAAAATTCTCTCTCCTTACCCTAATGGCTAAAGGTGGAACTGGTTTTGTTCTTAGAAGATTCTAGATTTTAGCTGGTTCAATTTTTTTGTTTCTAGAGGTTTCTCTATTGGTTCAATTGATTTTGTTGATTTCTATTAGTTTGGCCTATCCTTATTTTTGTGTTTAATAATATTATCAATTACAATAATATTTGAGTGTAGGACAATAAATTAAACGGCAGTCATGTAATAATAATTAACTTAATATTTAATTCTCAATATTTTATTTCTTATATATATTTAAAAATTTAAAAGGTTCTCAATTAAAAATTTTGATAATATGTTTTTGAGCTTGAACCCAACTTTGCAAACTTGGATTTAAAGTATAATTGTTCAGCATTTACAGACTATATAGTCGAAAATCTGAATTTTTAATTTAATTGAAATTTGAAAGTTTTAAAAATAAAATTATGGAATGTTTCATAGTGGTATAACATTTTACTTATGGTAAATCTCGTGGACAATTAATTGATATAATTGATTCTTTCATTGTTGTTAGATCCAAGTTGATTTTTTCATATTTAATTGTAACATTTGTCTTCTTTTATAAAAAATTTAACATTCTTCAATTAGCAGGTTGTTTTTCTATATTTGGTTATAATGTTTCTCTATCACTTATAAAATAAATTTGTTATTCTTCAATGAGGTACAAATCAAATTGAGGTGAGATTGAGATTCAAACTCGGATGTAAAATATCTTTGTCTTGACTGTTAGGCCACAATTTTATTAGCTTGTTAGATTATATTATAATTGCATTAAGTACGATAAAAAGTACCTTTTGACCATTTTATACACGAAATCTCATTTTTAATAGTAAAATTGGACACAAGTAGAAAATTGCACAACTTAATATTGGATTTTATGAAATTCAATTATCATATACTCTCTTTATTCTCTTCGTATAGAGAAACTTTTCAATTAAGGTGTTTTTTTAGATAGAGAATTTTACTTCAAATGAAAACTTTGAAAAGGATGTGAGATGAAAAGTTAAAAATACCTTATATGAGTTATATTATCCGCATGAAAATTACTCTCTGAATGAGAAAAATGGCAGACAAAAGAAAAGGAATAGCATTTAATGTACTTATGTTTTTAAAGTATGATCGAACAACTATTTTTCTACGTGGTTTTTCACAATGTGCTCGACTTTATGGATGTGAATACAAATATGATATTTTGTGTAATTATCTATAATATGGACACAATTGGATAGTTACACCTAGTTTTAAAAGACTCTTTTATGTTGACATTATACCTTGTAAATATATACACAAATTTCATTCTATCACTCAACCACAATGTCTTATTCTTCATCAAGTAAGGAGTTCAAATCTAATAGTTGGAAAATTGTGCTCATATCTTAAGACTGGGTGAGCGAATTTGTTGAAATGGTATTGAGATCAAGTAAAAATGGAGGGTTCATGATGTAAGAATTATTTTTTCCCTCTTTCTATTGCCCTTTTTTTGAAAGTCTGTGGATACAATTACATATTTATATTCTATTCAATTTATATTTGAGCATATTGTAGAAGCTGAGGAGATAGGGAGAGTAATTAAAATTTTAGCTCCGCATTTTCGTTATATTTGCAGGAAAAAATATTTGAAAATGCTCAAGAGTTGATTTAAATAAGGGAAATTTATAATTTCAAACAAGAAGAATTAATTTGGGAAAATTTGAATTTTTAAGAGAATAATGTGGATATCTCACATTTTCCTTCTGTGTTCTCTAGAATTCCCCTAATTAGTTAGCCTTTGGGAGTCTATCCGCATGAGTTGACTCTCTCTCAATTAACGTCATTTAAGGGTAAAATAGGCATAAAATGAAAAATTGTTCAGTTGGAATGTCCTCTTAATCCCTATGCAAATTTTGTTTACATCCAGAAACTTACATGAACTACATTTCCCTTTATTACTTTGGCATAAAAGGTATTAAAAAGAACATATCCTAACTTACAAGAAAATTGTATTACTAGATTAATTTTTAAAACACAAAATTTTGCATTTTAGTAAACAATTTTCTTGTTTCTTTTCAAGCTCAAAATTCATATCTAGTGCTTGAAAACCATGAGAGCAGAGCTTCATTTTCTTCTTGCAATCCTTAGACGCTTTACACATTCTACAAACTCCCTGTGAAAATTCGGAAAATAACTTATCACGACCTAACAAAATACAATATATATCCAATCTAGTATTATAATGATGAAAAAGATTTAATAGTTTTAGATAATTACAGTAAAAAAAACTCTTACTTCCAAGGAACATCACCAACAGTCCTCCAATTGTCATCCCTGTCCTTATAAAACAAGCAGAATTCTGATCCTGCTTGAAACAGCCTTAACCCAGTTGCAGTTTGTCTTCCTGAAACAATTAAAAATGTAAATTTAATTGGATAGGCAATAAATTTTCTTGTTTCAATGTCGATTTTTATCTAAATATACCAAACATGTCTTCAAGTTGAAGTGCTAGGCTTGAGTAACCAACATGATCTAGTATGCAAATTTTCCTGCCAATAACTACTCCTTCCATGTTTACTTTCACATAAGCCCAATTCTCTTTGCTCTGCACTCCTTCTGCCTCTTCATCACATTCTTGTTGCACAGTTCCTTGATATCCAGAATTTGAATGTTTTATCGAAGAATTAGCCTGACCCCAACTCATCATTTCACCACATCCTTCTTCCCCTATGACTTATACATGCACAATAAACTTCAGTTAGACATTTCTGATGTATTTTTTACTTTTTTTTTTTTTTTTTTGGTTTCAAATCAGTTTATGTCTACTAGTTGTCTGTTGCCATCAATTGCTTCTAAGTTTGTTCTAAACTCTCTGCTGTTATTTTCTTATATAGCTTAGCCTCAGCAGCTACTTTTTGTAACTTGTTTTTGTAACAGATAAGTTATATTTTTTGTAACTGCCAATAGTGGCTTTTGTAGTATAATAAACATCTCTGTCGCTTATGTTTTGGAAAATTTTGGAATTCGGAGTTTTTACTAGTTCAGTGTTGATTAGTGGTCCTCTTATCTATTTTAATGTTTTCTTAACATCATTTCCTGACACGCATCTCCGCCTTCAAAAGATGATTCTGCAAACTTCTAGTGAGAATTAGCAGTTGGATACAGTAAAAAGAAAAAAGAAACTAATAAATTAAAAGAAAGATCAAGATTCATACAATGTCCTGATGGATGATAAGCTTCAGGTTGCAAGGTTCTGAGACTAAGACCGAGATCAATAATACCATCATCTTCCTTTGCCTGATAGTAAACTGAGTGAATAGCAGAAGGATTCAGAAAAAAGCCCGATGCATTAGAATCCATTATAATATATAGCAGAAGGAAATAAATATTAGTGTTGGATGTTTAAGATGTATTGCTATGCACCAGGTAGAGGAACCTCTATATATAATATTAGATGTGTCATTGTTATAGCTATAACTGAATCTGCAAAAACAGAATTGGAAGTACTAAGTGGAAGCCAATTGGGCAAACATGGAAAGACAAGTAAAGTTATAACCCATTATCAATCATTGAGTGGTGCTTATCTTCTTCTGTTACTTCTGGTACTACCAACATGTAAATACACAAGGAAGCTACTAAAAAACAGAAAAACAAGGGATGGTCGAAGTGATTATAACAAAAGTTGGTTTGGATTCTGCAACCCGACATTACTACAAAGGTTCTTCTTTTCAGGTTGAAAATCCAAAAAGATGGTCAGGATGAAACTGCTTGGAACCAACACTAACAACAAGCAGGACATGTACAATTCTGCTTAAGTTTAATGACTAGCTATTATGAAAAATTAGTACTATTTCATCTGCTTTTTTTAAAGCAGAAAGTCGAGTCCAAAAAATCTATTATTCCTTCCTGTTTAACACTTTCGATCGACCAAAAAGTTCGTACTTAATTTGTTACCATTAGGCTAATTACCCAATTGCTTACTGGTCAATTATTTAACTTCTGATGCAGAAGATTAGGGCCTAAATCTTGAAAACTCCTTTCCCTTCAAAATTTTCTGATCTAGCTTAAAGAACGAAACTTCATTTCTCCCTATCTTGATCCTAAAGCATGAAGTTTTGGTTTGGGAACTCTATTTTCAGAGCTGTCAGGAGCATAACTCTTAAAAGGGGGACAATGATCTGATAACAAAAACCTAGCCCACTCTGCCTTGCCTTAAAGAGGATAGTGTTTCATGTATGAGACCTGCTCTATCACATGGGATTCTCTTGAAATGGATGAGAGTTGTTAGACCACAAGTTATCAGTTTCACATCCTATCACTGAAATTTTAAGCCTGAATTAATCTTATCCCCCTCGCTTGAACCCCACACCTTACCAACAAATTCTTTGGTAAAGTCAGTTTAAAATATATCTGATAATATTCTATTTTATGAATGGTGGAAGGGAGAAACTCTTTGATGATCAAATTAATGGCAAAAATAACCTCACCACCACCAGATAAAAAGGAAAAAAAAAAAAAAAAGAAGAAATCAAGCTAACTAACAGGTTGCTGTTTTCCTCAAAACAAAGAAATAGGTTACTCAAACTCATCAATGGTAGAGATGATCATGGATCGGGTTTAGATATCCCATTGGGCAACAAAAAATAATATCGATCAGGTCCGCCGTATATTAGATTAGGTCAGGTTAATAGACATAAAATTACTGAAAAGAGATTAATTTTATTTTTTTAAAAAAAGAGTAAGAAAAAAATTAATCAAATTGATTTCGGATTGGCTCAAATTGGCAGATACCCATGTCCGCTACATTTATAAATGGATCGGTTTATCCCGTAAATTCGGATCAGGTTAAGTCTGATGAAAATAAGCATGTCTAATCAATGGAGTAGTGTTGAACTGTTTACCAGAAATTATTTTGTTAACTCCATTAAAATTTAAAAGCTTAGTGCCATTTGTTTCATTTGGTTCATTATTTTTTGAAAAAAAAAAAAAAGAAAAAGAACTTAAAAGGAAAGAAAAATTCATCAACAAAATTCACCTACCATCGAAATATAAGCTCAAAAATCTTCAAATCAATGGCCACAAATTTCCAAGCCAAATGTCACCCACCAAAAGCAGTCATCACAGCAAATTAAGTAGACCCTCATTCACTTGTACATCTTTCCATCCAATTAAATCTTTGTTAGCTCATTTCACCTTCCAGTAAGTGGAAATGGACTTCTAGATGTACAGGAAACCATTACTACCCTCATTTTGGAGCTTCAAACTGGCCATCCCATGAATCAAACTTAAACCATTATTAAAAAAATATTTAAAAAACAAATTTAAAATTTAAAGTTTAAATCACAGATGCTGCAATTTAAACACACTGAAACAACAATTTTGATCAGAAGAAATTGGCATTAGTGAGAGATAAAACAAGTGCACTAATTACAGACATAAGGTGTAAGGATGTATTACAACACTAAGAAACTGAAAGAACACAATTTTGCAAGGGCAACCAGAATTCAGCATTGGATAAGGAATAATACATATTCTTGAACAGAACATTATGCAACCTAATTTGACCTTGAGTTGCGATCAAGTTGACAACATTTGATCTTGATCCAGATGCCGTTGAATGTAGAAATGAGAGAATTAATCTTCAATTTACTCTTTCCTTCCCCCTTGATTTTCATAATGAATTTTTTTGTAGATCGGTATTAAAGCATATGCAAACTTCATGAATTGCTTCAACAAGGCTGGACATAATTGCCATCCAAGACAGAGATTCATGAACTAGTAAAAATCACGCTTGCTGCTTCTATTAATTGTGTGTGAAAATGATGAAGTTCAACAGCCTAGATAATCACGTCAGTCATGTTGACTAAGAAATCGGATTATGCAAGGATAAATTTGCTCTACTGCCTGAAGAGGAAAACAGGAAAGGAACAAACAATTACACAAAGTATTGAAACAATTAGTTATGCTATGAATCTGGAAGTGCATACCAATCGTCCTCCCACCAAATCATAGTGTGCATAATGTGGACCTCCGGGCTCTCCAAACACTTTATAGGTAACCAAATGCTTGGGAATAAGCTTAGCAGTTTCTGGTGAATTCAAATCATTATGAGCAAGAAGCATTGTGCATTCAGATCAACTAAAGGTAAACACACACACAAGTTGTCTCCGTTTTAACATACCTTCTACAGCTTCAGGTGGGCAAATTAGATCTTGGTCTCCAGCTATGGCTAACACAGGCACATTGGTTTTGTGTAGATGATTCTTGTGGAAAAATTTACCACTCCTGTCACATAACCCACCATCTCGAAAAGCTGTTGTAAGCTGCAAGATAAGTTTGGCAGGTATAGTACCTGCCAGTAATAATCAGATCATATATTTGTGAAGAGTTAGTGAAATAAATAGGAATAAAAGGAAGCATTAAAATGCAAAAAAAGCAATTTCAGCTGAACAAGGAACTTTCCTTCATCACATGCAAACCCACCCCCAACCCACAGACCAGAAAAATGACTGGGAGATGCACAAAGACCAACTGCCAACGATATTGGTAGAGAGGCAGCAAAACAAATAAATTTTCAGCACATGAACATATTCTATTGATTCTTGAACAGCTGAATGCATGAAATCATAAAGCTAACCATTTTTCAACGACTGCTATATGGTCATTCTTAATTAGATTGCTGGAGAAGTGGAGATATTTATTAAATTTCTGCTTTTCCACCAATATAGGAGCTAACAAGTATTTCCCATTATACCAAACAAACAGGTCATTCTTGTTTAGCAAAGCCCTATTCTATTAATTCTGGCCTTGTTGTCAACTGATCAAGTCCAATGACTTCGGAAATGACCAGTAAGAGGCAATAAGCTTTTCAATTACAAAATGACAATAAAGAAAATGGGCAGAAAAGGCAAGGAAAGGAAAGAAAAGGAAAATACAATAAAAAGCCATCACACTTTTTATAAAAAACTTTGGAAAATGGAAAACGGTAATTGACAACAATATTTTATTGTTAATATTTTTAGCAAATTCCAGTCTAGGAAAGACCATACATATACCATGACTTTCCGTTTTTTATTCTTTTCTTTTAGGGGCATCTTTGGATCAGCAACAACTTATATATCTACAAAGGCAAAATCCCTTTATCATATAAGCACAAGGACACATCCCCTCACTCAGCCTGTATTCAAGAATAGGCCCCAAGAACTGGTCGAGTAAGGAGAAAACTCTCTTGCCAACCCCTGGTGGGTTGAACTTGTGGTTCTTCCTCACAAGTACAAAATTCTTAACTTATTATTTTACGACCAGTACCTTAAATTTCAACGTAACTCCTAAATACATTTATGTAAAAGATATTGACACATTATCATAGCTAACAAATCCTTTCAGCTAATTCTCTCATTTTGTTAGCTAATAGTTAAAACTAGAGTATGTCGATATGATTTCACACCGGCCATCTACACAGCAATCTACCTTCTCTATCCGGGATTCAGGTAAATTGTGTAAGGATACATTTAATGCATTATGGTAGGTTATTCATAGAATCATATCAGATTACGGCTAAAATGGCTTTTCTCTTAGCCCCTGAGCCATCTTTCCATTTTCAAATTTTCAATACACCATATCTTAGGAAACAATTCTTAGACCTCCAAGAATTGCATACCAAAGACTAAGTTGGTCTTATGTCTTTCCCAAGTCCATATACGTCTAGGATATGTAATTCAACTCATATAACAGAAATGCAGGGAAACAACCTAGATCTAAACTATATTACCTATATATAAAAAGACATTTTAGGTCAACTGGAACAAAGGTATCTATTCTTACAAAAGTTGTTCAAGACAAGCTTTTCTAACAACTCTGGATGCATCATGTCCTCTGCTGATATCAGATGATTAAGCCAAGACAACACATAAGGAGGACGAGATGAAAGAGGATATGCTGCTGACAATAATGCCCCCATAGGAACAACAGGCACATTAAGAGCCTGAGCGGGATCTGCCTGCACAATAATTGCCTCAGTATTACTTTCTCAATATAGCCATTACAATAAATATAGAGTTTAAGCACAGAAGTACAAGTCTTAACCACCTACAAGGGGCAAAAGCATTTTGAGTCTTGAATTTGACGATGTATAGTCAAGTGATGATGCCAAAGTAACAATAGCAGCCAAGCCAGAGTCTTTTCCTTCACAACCTAGGAAAAAGATAGAAAAAATGTGAATATTTGTGGCACATCTCTTCCTTTTTTTTTCCTTCAAAAAAAAAAAAAAAATGAAAGCAAAAAAATAATATAAATGATAAGAACACAAAATAGCACTACAGAAACATTTCGTAATGATTAATGTAGGCTAGGCATATTTGTTTCCAGCAGAACAGTCCAGTTGCTTCAAATTGAGATTACAACTTGGAAATCTCATGTAATCTTCTTGCGTGAGGAAGAACTGGATTTATGGAACAGAGAAGAGCTACCCCAAGTTGGATGATGGCCTTGCCAAAGGGCATGCGAAACCTAATTTAGTACATTTTTTAAAGCTTTATTTTGGCCAGACACAGTCGAGATTCTTTGGGCTGTGCTGTGTCTGCAGGAATTTTGATTGGATATAAAGCTAGGATTTCAACAGCATTTACTTGCCTTTGCTATTTGTATAAGAGACCATTCTCCTCTTTTAAGATGGCATCACCATGCTCTTTGTGTTTGGAGGGTTTTCTTCTAGAAGAATAACATACCATGTTCTTCTGCGACTGAAGAGTCCTTCCACATCAATAGTTGCGCTATTATTGTCCTACTCACAGTTATGTTAACATTGTTTTAACAAAAATACATTACCCCAAGGGGCATCACAGTAGTTATTGAGGCTTGTGAAGTTCAAATTTTTAATCCCAGCGACTCTTCTTCAATACACAAGTATATAAGGAATCAAGGAGGAAATCTTATACCCTCACCAAAAATGCTCAGTCAAAATTTTAAGCTAAACAAAAATGTTAAGGCCAAAATCAAGCATCAACGATTCAACGCATACTAATCTTTAGAGGAGAAGAAAAACTTCAAACATTTCAGCAGCAAAAAGTTCAATGGATTGTACTATTAAAGTCCAAATGAATCTTGAGTCCAACATGCCGTGTGCCATACATGATATAGAATTAGTAACGCAGGGGAAGAATATAGGCAATTAACTCTCAACAATTAGGGCTAGAATAGGATGATTTTGGTTGGAACAAAATAACATATTGGTTTCAAAGAAACCCTTAGAATTAAAATTCTGAATTCATAGATAAAAAAAGACAATTCCTAAAACTAATTGTTGCTGTCCTATTTATATTAGTTAGGACAAATCCTAATTCTATACTGAAAAGTATTCCTAATTAGCTAAATCCTAAATAAAGAAGGAAACTGAACATTATTTCCCGATTAATTAACATTCTTTAATTTGATCAAGAATCCTAAATAAAGAAGGAAACTAAAAGAAAACTTCTTAATTAGTTTTGGATGCTCCTGCATCATTCTCCTCAAGTTTGAACTTGGCTTCCACAAGGAAAGCTTGGATATTTCAGCCATGAGAATAGGATCAATTTGTGTAAACTTCTCCTTAGAATACCACGTGCTTAAGGCTTTTGCAAGGGCAACCAACATCACAAGCCATTCAATCCATCATTTTTCCAAGCAAGCAAAGCTGGTTTAACAAAAAGAATTTTTCGTGTTTGCAATAGCCTTCTTGCTTGAAGATGTATTTCAACCTCATGGACTACTTGCTTCAAACAATCTGCTTTTGGCAGTTTTATGCTATCAACATCCACAAGCAAATACTTTTGTGAAGAATAACAATATTCCTTTGTTTTTCCACCTTCAATGTTCCAATCTTTTTGTTATTCTATTTTAGGGGTAATAAGAACCTGCTGAATGACAGTATTTTCTCCTTGGGTAGCAACTAGGTCAATTTCTTGCTCTTCTTCATCATCATACTCATCATAGATTGGTTCCATAAGGTCCTTGTTGCTGCCTTCATTGTTTTGATCATCAAAATATATCTTTCTCCTTTTCACTCTCCTTAGGGTCATCATCATCCAACAATGTTGTTATTCCCCAATCTAAACAATCTGCTGTATGTAACTCTCCATGAAGATCAGCTACTTCAATCTTCATCCCCTCACCATTCAAATCAAGGGCGTTTAGTGACAACTCTTCCAATCCACTTCATGCCGCTCGATTTGCGGGTCCAGCTTCATGAAAAGGGTTTACGTCCTTGACTTCATCAATCTCAAGATCCTCTTGAACCTTGAGCTGTTTGTGGTTGCCTTCCAGAATCTCCATTCGGGCTTCCATAGGATCCTGACGCTGCAAGGCTTGTCCAGCTCGGGTCAAATCCTCAATCATTCGCAATATCTCAGCCATCTCTGTTTGTTAGGACTGATTACCTCTACTTCGATCTCTCCCTCTAGCAAACATGATTTATAACAGAACAAGAACATAAATCCTGCAGCAATTCAGGATCTTTTTGCGCTCTGATACTATAGGCAATTAACTCTCAACAATTAGGGCTAGAATAGGATGATTTTGGTTGGAACAAAATAACATATTGGTTTCAAAGAAACCCTTAGAATTAAAATTCTAAATTCATAGATAAAAAAAGTCCTAAAACTAATTGTTGCTGTCCTATTTATATTAGTTAGGACAAATCCTAATTCTATACTGAAAAGTATTCCTAATTAGCTAATACTCCTAGATTGAATAATATTCCTATTTAGCTAAATCCTAAATAAAGAAGGAAACTGAAAATTATTTCCCAAGTAATTAACATTCTTTAATTTAATTAAGAATCCTAAATAAAGAAAGAAGGAAACTTAAAAGAAAACTTCTTAATTAGTCTTGGATGCTCCTGCATCAATTACAAAAGCATGCATCCCATATCAATAATGAGTGCATGAGTTTGCAATACCATGGCAGAAGTTGTATGTGATAGTATCTTACCGCAACGTGACAGCATTGCATAAAGCAAGATACCTCCCATGGAGTGTCCAATTGCAAGAACTTTACCATCTTTTGGCTTGCTCTCCAATCTTATGTATTCCATCTACATAAAAAAATTTGAGGACACTATTAACATAAGAAGACTATGCATGAATTTTTTTTATCTATAACATAATTTTTTTCTTTTCTCTTAACTGCGGGGGGAGGGGGATTATAGTATAACAGAAGACTTCCTCTTTAAATTAGAAATATGGTTTCCAAGTCCGAATGTTATGTCAATGTAGATATTTGACAGGTTAAAAATAGGAACTAATTATTCATATTGCATATCAGAAGATAATGTCACCTCACCGCAGCAGGAACATCCTCTTCCAGGTAATTATCAAAATCCCAGTCATACTTCACGATCAAGTCAAGCTGTTTCTGGAAATCTTCTATGATTGCTGAAAGACGCTCTTGCAAGTCAAACAACTGCGGTGAAACAGATTTTTGGCCTTCGTCAAAAATTTTTACAAGTCTTTCACTCAGATCCCTGATTTGACCAGCAATAACTGAGTTTTCTCTTGCTTCCAGCAAGCTCAAAAGCTTTCCCCTTATCTCATTAAAGCGTCCATATAACTGAGAATCTTCTAGAAGTTTTGCTATCTGATCAAATAATTTAGCAGACATGATCCTTGATTGGCCTTCATTGAGGAATCCAGAGAGTCTCTCTGATAATCGCATAAAAGTTTCTGTCAATTCCGTTACCAGCTGTGATTCATCCCATGCTGTTGGTAAACCTGTTGGATCTTCCTTGACAATAGAAACTTCAGAATTAGGCAAGGTTCTGGGAGCATCAGTTGGCTGCTGGCCAGTAGACAAAGCTCCATTAGTTATAGTCTTTGCCACCGCTTCCATCTGTTCAGACACTACATGGGCAGACTGCTGAATCTCTTTGGGAGTTGTTGCCTGTATGCTCAATCCAGCACCTCGAACTTCAAGAATCCAAGTGTCAAATCCCTGACCAGACATGTGTCTTGCAAATGAAGACTACAGACCAAATGTATTAGTAAGACGAAGTTTCACATGGTAGAGCATGCACCACACTAATTAACAAAAAAATTTATTAGACAACATGATCAGTATAACAGCAGTCAGCACATAACAAACAAACATCAGAATCCAACTTTTCCAATACACTTTCCCGTGAGATTCCAGCAATCGAACGTCCCTGTAAAGGGGAAATTCAATCCAGTTTTCTAACAGTTCCGCAGTTAATGAAACTAGTCTGAATTTAAATGAATAGGACATGTGGAGAGAGCTGTACCCAACCAAGGAAATGTAATTTAATCAAATAGATGCTAACTGCAAATTGTGAGGAAAACCCAGACAACTGCTAAAGAATCAGTCAATCCGCAGTAAGATGTCAAGACTCAAAAGTAAAACAATGTTTTGCAATAGATACTGAGCCAAATATGCGTTAAAAATTTACGTTGCCATAAACAAAATCCAAAGTTGCCACAACCTTTCGCAAACCTGAGTGCAAATTTTGCACATTCCAGAAGTGAATAAATGCAAAAGCAAACAACTGTGAGCATTTGGACCAACTTCAACATTATGAGATACATATCATTGGCATTTAGAGGTTTGACAGGTATAAATGTGATGTCATTAGAAAAGGTTTAGGCAGTAGTCCCACAGTAGCGAATTTATTCAGCAGTAATTAGAGACCATAATTGCTTCGACAGAGTCAATTTTAGGACAAATACTGTTTCAGACAAAAGTACCAAGTATAACATTCATTCGGCTTAAAATGGTGAAAAAAAACAGCTTGTGAATAGACCGAAAAATTCAAAAGACTACAATTATTGCATAAATAAATCTAATTAATTAATTAAGAAAAAGGTAATTACCCCTGGCGAGAGATCGTAACCAATAGCATTAGTCCCGACTCCAGATAATAGCAACAGTGGGTGATTCCGAGTCGGCGCCTATAAATTATCGAAGTTTTTGTCTTTTTAAAAAAACGCAAAGATATAAAAGAGAAATGGAAATGGGAAATTTATTGCAGAGTGAGCTTGACCTGAGAAGAAGGATGATAGCGCCAAAGAGCGAGTCGCCAATCGGAATTAGGAACGGAGACATAGTGTAGCTCATCGGCGGTACAAACCGGAGGCTTATCCGAAACCTTCACAGCACGCTCAGTAGAACTTGAACCAGAGGAGAAAGCTCTGAGTCGAAAAGACGTGGTTTTAGAATAGGATAGCAATCCTAATCCAGGCGGAGAAAAAGGCCGGCGCGTCGCATAGGCGGAGAAGGAGGCACGTGTGGTGATTAAACTAGGATTAATGATGAGATTAGCGATGTGAAGAGCAGAACGAATATCTGATTGGATTGTGGAAGTTGAAGTTGCCATTTTCAGTTTGTCAAGATGAAAGTGATTTTCATGTCAAGGCCAAGTTTTCTGTTTGTGAACGCGAAAATTATTAACGTGTAACAATTGTATTTATGTTACGGTGTGGCGGTTTTTGGTAGACGTGGCGCGCTGTCCAAATAGCAAAGATGATATTTTGTAAATCCAAAAGTTTCCAAATCTTTTTTCTATATATATATATATATATATAATTTTTTTTTTTTTTTTTTTTTTACCATTCCATATTATGTTCAGTGTACAACAATTTAAAGCTATACAATCCATTGGTAAGTCTATTTACAACAGTTTGAAGCCCATCGAAAGCCTAATAAGGACAATAAAACTCACTATAAAAAAAAAAAAAAAAATTACATTGTCTCCAATTGAACCCGAGACCTATTGATTTCTAGGGCATCTCCCCAGCCTAAAATCATTTGCAAATCCTTTTTCTATATTCTGCTTTTTAAAAAAATATGTATATAATTCATTGATCATAAAATCAAACATTACATTACAAATACTCATATTCATGTAAATCGGATATAGAACAGAGATTAACAGAGTTGGCTGATTTTTCAATTAATAATCTTTTAACAAATTAAAAGAATTTTATATATAATTTTAATAAATAATTTTAATAATAATAAAAATAAAAATAAAAAGATAATATTAGATAAAAAATTCCAATAGTCGAATTGTTTCGGAATAATCTTCAATAGCTCTGCTTCGTACAAGGACTCGTTATCCCTCAAAATCAGTTGTGGTATGGTACGTTATGTAGTACATACTGAGAGTGTATTGTCATTTTCAATCATTAATAATATATAAATTGATAAATAAAAAATAAAATTTGATTAATAACTATTGATTATTAAAAAAATTTGATCTAATTATATATTTTAATAACTTCAGAAAATAAAATCTCTTAATTATTAAGTTTTAAACGTTAGTTAGAATCTCCACAATATGTTCCCTTGAAAAAAAAAAATTTGATAGATTAATTTTTATATTGTATATATATATATATTTAAATAAGTAATTAAATTTCTAAATTTAGCTAGGCCATTAAATATTACTAGTAGTTTTTGGACTAGGCTTTGCTTTAAGCCCATCAGCATTGCAATTTTATTTCCCTTTCTCGAACGACAGTAAAGAGAGGAGCCTCCTTGAGCTCGATTTCTGCTTCTAAGTAACTGTCACCTGAACTCTTTCTCCTTTCACTCTCTCCGCCAAAATCTCAATCATGTCTTCAAATGATAACGGTGAAGTTGAAGTGCAGAGTGTGTTTATAGGAGCAGGTTGCAACAGAATAGTGAATAACGTTTCGTGGGGTGCCTCTGGTTTGGTCTCCTTCGGTGCCCAAAACGCCGTCGCTATTTTCTGTCCTAAGGTCTCCATCTCGCCCGCTTTCTTTCACTTTCCAAGCTTATTATATGTTATTCTGTACTAATTTCTTTCGTATTGTTTCAAATTTTTTTGAGTAGACGGCTCAGGTTTTGACTACACTTCCAGGTCACAAGGCCTCTGTTAACTGCACCCATTGGATTCCAAGCAATAAGTTTGCTTTTAAAGGTATCCCTCTATTTTCTATATGTGAATGTGGTATTCAATTGTTAAGTTTTTGTTTTACTTGTTCAATTGTGAGACGTTTTTGAAAAATGTTATGGTTTCTAATTTGAATTAGTTTACTAATGATTATTTGATTCTTGTTCTAGTTTGGTTGCTAAGGATTGCCAAGAAGTGGGAAAATTTGTTTGTAAAATTTATTGCTTTTAACTATCTAGCTTTGCTAACTTGCAAAATTACAGTTCCTTTTCCCCTGCTCTTCCTTCCTCTTCAATCTTAGTTACTTTTCCTTAGTCTTGTGAGGTGCCAAATATGTAAAATGCTTTAGAGGGGAAAAAAAAAATCACAATGTTGCATTCTTTTTTCGTTCGAGTAGATTTTTCTTCTTAACGAGCTCTATTATTTGTCAATAGCAAAACATTTAGAGCAGCATTATCTGCTTTCCGGAGATGCTGATGGGGTCATTATTCTATGGGAATTCTCTCTTGCTGACAAGAAGGTATTTGCTTTTAACTTAAATTTGAATATTGAATGAGAATGTTTTGATAATCTATCAACGTGATGATTCCAGCATCTTTATGTTCCACAATATGTTGTTAATTTTCTCGTCTGCATGACCTCCACATTAACTAACATCTTGGACTCATGACTGTCACAGCCATGACCTTTGTTGGTTGGTAACACTTAAGGACTTTGTATTTCTGCATGTTGAAGACACCAGAGAAAGAAATGGGTGGTTGTTGTTCTATTGAAGACTTTATCTATGGTGGTTTCACTCTTCATCTTCTCTTTGCTTTTGTTTACAGTGGAGGCAAGTGCTACAATTACCGCAATCACACAAGAAGGGTGTTACATGCATCAATGGAATTATGGTTTCGCAAACTGAAGTAATTTTTGCATCTAGTTCTTCTGATCGTACAGTTTATATATGGGAACTTATGCTCCCTTCTCCTGGAGGTGAGTTATAAGTAGTGACTGTTTTCGTGTCACTTTCAGCACTGCTGTAACTTAAATATGGGGATAACCACTTGTTCTTGTCAATGGCCTAAAGTATGATCAGAAGTTTTTTACCAGTGGATTTTCATTTGTTTTTTCCGAAGACATTTTCTTTTTTTTTATTTAATTTTGACTTGGTTTTCAGAATTTTGGTAGTTGAGTCTGCTGAACTTCTCTTATTATTATTATTATTATTATTATTATTATTGCTGTGTACCTGTTTGCTTTCTGTTGATATTTTTTACATGGAGACAAAAGGTTCATGTAGCAGACCCTAGTTAGTAGTTCTTGCCTATTTTATGCTTTGTTCTATTTATTACTATTCAAATGATTTTAGAATTCCGCTTCAAAAATTCTTTTACAAAAAGTACTTCAAAATCTTCTCTGACTTTGCTTTGCATTGATATTAATTTAGGCAGAGTGGATATTGAAACAAAGGATTCATATAGCTGACTCCAACTAGTTTGGGTCCAAGGCTTAGTTGTTGACTTGTTGTTGTGTAGCAGTTTGCAAAATGACGGTCTTGTGCTAATAGGATTTCCACAGATGAGACATACATATTCTTCTAATGAAATCACGCTACTATACAAAGTTGAATAAGCCATCTGAAATTGAATTGATACTCGGTACTTATTTGATCCCAGATCTTGGATTTCAATAAATGAGGTGGCAGATTCAGATTTGATACCAATCCAGATGTTTCTCTTGCCCTTGAAAAATAGAAAATCTATCACAAGATTTTTATGTGATGATCGAGGCATGCCGCTACCAAATTTCACCTGGCCTCATGTAGTTCTTTTTCTTTTTTAATTTCATTAATTGGGATAATGTTGCCTTTTTAGGAATATGAAATAAAAATTTGTTTTCTCTTATATTTCAGTAAAGCTTTTCTTGAACATAGGAATTATTGCAATGGAAAATGCAACCAAGCTGTAGGCTTTGTCAACTTCATAGTGGTGCGTGGAATCACAAACACGTATTAGTATGAACTGTCACTTGGCAGTACTATGCTTCTATATTTTATATTTGATTGGATTGTGTAAAAAGATTATGTATAGGCAAAATGTATCCTATCAATTTGTCAGAGTTAAACAAATTGTTTTTGAAGATAATCAAACTCTATCTGTTTTAGGCGAATGTAAATTGTCATGTCTAGAGACCCTCTTTGTTGGTTCAAAGCCTATGGTGGCTCTATCATTAGCAGAATTACCAGGAAATTCCGAGCATATAGTCCTTGCCATCGGGGGCCTAGATAGCAAGGTTCACCTCTATTGTGGGGAGAGGAAAGGAAAGGTATCTTGACTTGAATTTCTCTACCAATTTATATTCCTACTTTTTTTTTTTCTTTGCAGCTGATAAATATAATGCAATTGCTTATGCTTGTTATATCCAGTTTATTCATGCTTGCGAGCTGAAAGCACATACTGATTGGATCCGGAGTTTAGACTTCTCATTACCTATAAATATGGAAGGTGAAGCAAATAGCATTCTGCTGGTAAGTGCTTCTCAAGACAAGGGCATACGCATATGGAAGATGGCTTTACAAGGTTCATTAACCAATAATGAGGGCGCATACAGGAAGGAGGTGATAAGCCTGGCATCTTATATCAAAGGTCCTGTACTTGTAGCTGGCTCTTCCTCTTATCAGATATCATTAGAATCTCTTCTAATTGGACATGAGGATTGGGTATACTCGGTAGAGTGGCAACCCCCTTCATCATCTACTGAAGGGACTACCTACCATCAACCTCAAAGCATTTTATCAGCTTCAATGGACAAAACGATGATGATCTGGCAACCTGAAAGGAAAACTGGTATCTGGATGAATGTGGTCACTGTTGGGGAGTTGAGTCATTCTGCTCTAGGGTTTTATGGTGGTCACTGGAGCTCAGACGGAAAATCAATTTTAGCACATGGATATGGCGGAGCTTTCCATATGTGGAGAAATATTGGAGTCAGCATGGACAATTGGCAACCACAAAAGGTCCCATCTGGGCACTTCGCTGCAGTGACAGACATTACTTGGGCGAGATCTGGTGAATACATATTATCAGTTAGTCATGACCAGGTGATGTGCTTATCATGATATCATGTATTTATTTGAATGTGATTGTCATGTCAGAAATATCTGGTTCTATGCTTATGGTTCTGTGTTGTTAGAGAATGAACGTTTCTGTATGGTGAACCATTTGATTTTCTATATATGATGCCCTAGTCTTTTTCTCTTTACACTATGACAATTGTCCTTGTAGTTTTCTACGTATGATTATAAGTGGGTTAAACATCTGTTAACTTTACAAATTGAAAACTTAATCAGATGACATTTGCTAAACCATTTGATAAACATGAACGTAATTCTGACTTTAATTGTTAATGCTGGACTCACAGGTAAGGTGGTTTACAATTAATTTAACATCACAGGAGTTGTAAGTGATTATACTTAAGGTTTGTGCTATGTTATAGAAGTAAAATATGTCTATGATAGGAATACTGCGATTTAACATTCTGAAGTTAGAGTGTACTGGTGCATTTCATATTTTCTAGGGTTTTCCCTGTGTGGTTATACTCAAATGACTAAACAGACTTCTCATAGGAACATTAATAAACCTCCTCCATCAGTTGTCAAGCACTCAGCTTTCTGCATTCTATTAAGCAAATGAAATTCCATAGTTTTAAGGCACTTATAATTGTTGGAACTGGAAGAAAAAGTCAACAAAATATATGCAGTGAAAAAAAAAAAAAAAAAAAAAACAATCCCCTGCTCAACAGTCTTGATAGAAATTGAAAGTGGTTTAACCGGACTTTTTTAGGTCTATTTTGATTTGAAGGCTTAAGAAGCTATTTATGATCGCTGTACCAAAATAAAGCAATTTGATTTGGAACAGCATGCTTCTGTGTTATATGTGAATCCTAAGATATGCATTACTGATGTCTCAATTGTTCATTCCAGACAACTCGTATTTTTTCCCCATGGCAAAATGAAGCTTCTCCCTCAAATAGGGAGTATTGGCATGAAATTGCTCGCCCTCAAATTCATGGTCATGATATTAACTGTGTGTCCATGATTAAAGGAAAGGGGAACCATCGTTTTATCAGTGGAGCTGATGAGAAAGTTGCCAGAGTTTTTGAAGCTCCCTTGTCTTTCTTGAAGACATTGAATCATGCCACTTCTCAAACCTCTAGTTTTCTTGAAGACCTCCAATTAGATGTTCAGATTTTGGGTGCAAATATGTCTGCTCTTGGTCTGTCACAGAAACCTATATATGTACACTGTAAGTCTATCTAGCAAAATCTTTTTTTGTCTTTTCACTAAAATTTTTGTATATAACTATTCAGAAGTTACTAAGATATGTACTTTTATGAATTTTCCACCCATATCATTCACTCGCCCTGCAAATATGTGGGCGTGGGTCATGGCAAAATAAACCACATTTAAATATCTTAGGGTAAATTGGGTATGGATGCCGATAAGCCCGTTGACAAAAAGAGTATTACAAACTAAGCAGCCCTCATTCAGTTCTTCCCAACTTGCTGCTTTAGTCAAGTGCTCCATCAAATTTCCCAGTTCTGGTTCTGGCAGGGGGAACATACCCATAAATGCTCACATCATTATGCTGATCATGAAAGACTCCCTCAACTTCAGTGATTATCTTTGTCAAATGTGCTCTTAGTTTGTGCTTCTGTCGCTTTGTTCTCTATTCAATTAGAGACTATTTTTATTAGTTCTGTAGAGAAAAACTTCGAGTGGAGTGAATTCTTATGATTTTATGTTCAAATCATTTAGACATCAACCTAGCATCACCTTTGGATATCCTGAATCATTTATGCCCTTATATATTACAAAAGCCTTTCTTTTCTTTTCTTTTATTGACCCCCTTTTCCTCCTATCTAGTGAAGAGGAGCAGAATTTCACTGTCATTTCTAATACTGATATCTTAATGCATAATGCTATCTGTGCCTAGAGCTTTTCTTTTACTTAATAATTATTGTATTGAGTTTATGTTGTCTTGTTTATTTGACTGAACCAGTGCCTATTATCATCATGTCATCTTTTTTTCCCCAATTTTATTGACTTGCCTTTTATTTAAACAAATAAGATGATTGGTTTGACTTTGCAAAATAGTCCATTTTCTATCAAGATGCAGATATTCTTAGATGAGCAGAATAATGATAGACTATAAAAAAAGTTTTAACTAAAAAATTATGGGATTGTGTCATGGGTTGGATGTATGTCTAGTTCTGGATTGTGGCCCAATTAAGCCATGGATGTTATTAACTGTGTAAATAGGTGGGTTGACTCGGTCGAGGTAGACTTTGGTTAGTTAAATAGTACATGGGTATTTTTAGCCGCACCCAGTTTAATGCAACATGTATACACCCGTTTGCCACATCTTGATTCAGATATGATTTGCTTCTGCTAGATGAGTTGAATTTGTCAAATGTCTGATGTTTTTGGTTTATGTTGGCTTATTAGCTATTATAAGGGATCCAGTGGACCTTTTATACAATTTGGTGCTTGCTGTATATTTGATTCCATGAGCACCAGAGTTTAATCTAACAGTTTTGTCTTAGGAATAAGTTCAAATGGCGAAAATTTTCCTTTCACTGATAGCTGATGATATTATACTTTGATAAGGCATTATTTAAGTGCAAAAAAGGTTCATTGTGGTTATTAAAAGAAACCCGAAATGGAGCAAGCCTTTTTTTTTTTTTTTTCCAATTTTTATGATAAGAAATTGATATGGAATTTGATATTGCACAAGTTGTTGGAAGTATTTTTAGGTTGGTGAATGTGGACCTCTTCTTGAAATCAAGTTCTTTAATCTTATACCATAATTCAAATTGCATGCTTCGAAGGACCTGTTTGGAGTCGGACATTACGACTTTCCAGAGAATGGATGCTGAATCATGCCTTCTTGTCTTGTCTTTGGATTTTAAACCATAACTTTCACAAGATTTTTGACTGCTACTAGTTGTTCCCCTTGGATCCTTACATACCACCATGTGCATGTGCCAAAGAAAACTGTAACTTTACTTGTGAACATGGCTGCTAGATGATTCAGCCCCAGCATCAGCGCCTTGGAGACTTCCATTTTGATTAGCATTAACCTTGTGACATGCTTGGTTATTGCTTTTGAGTTTTGGGTCCAATATTTCTTTATAATTAAGAATCGAAAATTGTTTGATAATTTTTCCTGGTTTGGGATCTGTATGGTATATTCAGTGTGCATTGTCTTGTACATATGAAGCCAATGTCACTTACCCTTTTGGAGGAGAATTTGTTGATCTGTCTATTCCATATTGCTGCGGATATTATCCTACTCTTAAGCTACATAAATATGTGCATCATTATATGGCCAAGTAACCAACAGAACAAGAAAGCAGTTCACTTTTTCTTTTTTAATTTTTTATCTTGACCTTTTATCTTCTTAAAGAACTCCTTCAGTAATTTCCTTTCGTCTGAAAAGAGCAAGATAGTAAAGCAACTAGCTATGCAGCAAGTGTAAAAATTAGAAAGGATTATATGGGTGATTTTCTTTTGCAGCTGTGCATGAGACTCCAGATAGAAATGGAAATGATGGTCTTGATACCCTTGAAAGCATTCCTGATGCAGTTCCAGTTGTGTTGACGGAACCTCCCATTGAAGATGAACTGGCATACAACACTTTATGGCCAGAATCTCACAAACTTTACGGTCATGGAAATGAGTTGTTTTCTTTATGCTGTGACCACGAGGGAAAGCTTGTTGCTTCATCATGCAAGGTATAGTCATCTTCCAATGCCATATTGCTAAGTTTATTTAAATGTCCGCATGAGCTTGTCAATGATGCCCTTGGACCTAAATTTGCCAGAAGTTATGCGTCGTCTTTAGTTCAACCACTGTCCTAGTCAGTTCTTTTCTTGTTTAGGCATGTGGACACAAAGAATGCTTCTATCTGTTTTTTCCTCCAATATTTGTCATATTTTGGTTTGAGTCAGCTGCAATGAATTTTTTTATTTGGACAGATGTTAAAATTGCATCAGTTATAGACTATGCAGCTTATAGGATGTTTGTAAGTTGTTTTCAATTAGTAATGTTTCTGACATGAAACGTATTTGGGGAGTGAATAAGGAATGATTTATCAGAGACTTTGAATTAAATTTTAGAGTTGTCTACATGACTGCAACAAATTAACCAGTTAGGATGTTTTTAACATTGATTTGCAAAGTAATGTTTATTGCATCTCCCTTTGGCTGATTTTTTGGGTCATCCAGGAGAAAGTAAAATTTTCACAATCAGGGCTGGGGACTAACTGAACTTTTGGAAACTCATAAAAATCACAGAGGTTTGGAGATCTATGCTTTCCCTTTATGAAATGAAATGATTTTGAAACATAATATATTATCTTGTCTATATAAATTCATACAAGCTATGGCCTATGAGTAGCTGCCCCTATTTGGAACACCATGAATGACTGTTTAAAAATACTAAATAACATTACCTTGCTTCAGTGGCTTGCCTCTTATTGTATGGACTACATCTTGAAAGTTGCTTTTTGATATTTACTGATTTGCAAATCAGAAACACAATTAAGAATAATCATATGGTTTCAGAAAAGAGATGGAGAGTTTTCCAGACAGCCCTATTGATTTGTTTCTAATTCTTTTATCTCTAGCACCCAATATGTGCTGCAGTCAGGAGAAATTGGAAGGTGTAATTGTTGCTCATTAATGTATGTCTTGCAGGCCCAGTCAGCAACAGTAGCAGAAATATGGCTATGGCAAGTGGGTTCATGGAAGGCGGTTGGTCGCTTGCAGTCTCATAACTTAACAGTGACACAGATGGAATTCTCTCATGATGACAGTATGCTTCTGGCTGTCTCAAGAGATCGTCAATTTTCCATTTTCACAAAAAGAACAGGTATTCCTTAATGTGCACTTTCAGCTGCTTCTTGATGCTGTTCCTATCTAATCATGAAGTTAATCATATGTAGCTTATTGAATCTTCTTGATGAAAATTAAAAACAAAATATAATGCTAAATAAGAAAAGCATTTCTTAGGAATGTAATTTGGCTGTTTATCCTCCACTCAGTGAATTGATTGTACAATTGATGTTTTCCTTTCTGTGGTCCTTGGAATTGGATCTGTCAGATACTGATGGGTTTCGGGAAAAAATAGGGTTTTATCTTATTCGTACTGAGAACTTGATATATGGATATTGGAATTCATCTTCTGTCATTAACAAAGAGAATGCTAATTTGCTTTTTTCTACTGAAGAATAGGGTGAAAGCATAAAATCTAGCAGGTAGAGAAATATAGACACCACCACTAATTTCTTTTCTGTTATTCGATGCTTGTAGTTATACCAACTTGTCTTATGGTTCTCCAAACAATTGATATCTAGTTTTTTGAAGTTTTCATTTGAAAAGATGCAATCTTAATTTATCTATACATTCCATTTCCCGATTCTGCAATTTATGAAAACCGACTTTCTAGCAAGTAACTGGTGGACAAGTTTTTGATTTGTATAGATGATGCTTGGTTTTGTCTCACTATCAATCAGGCCATGAATGATGAAACTTAATGGTAGATCATTGATATCCCTAATTTTCTTCTTTTGATATTTATTTAGGCAGCGATGTGATTGGCTATCAGCTTCTAGCAAGACAAGAGGCACACAAAAGAATTATATGGTCATGTTCTTGGAATCCATTTGGTCATGAATTTGCAACTGGCTCTAGGGACAAGACAGTGAAGATCTGGCAAGTAGAAAAAGAATCATCATCAGTTAAACTGATGATGACTCTACCACAATTCAATAGCAGTGTCACCGCCCTTTCCTGGGTTGGCATTGATCGTCAAACAAATCACGGGCTTCTAGCAGTTGGAATGGAGAATGGACTCATTGAACTATGGAGTCTTGCTCTCAGACAATCCAAAGATGCAACACCAGCTACTCTTAAGGTACGGCTTGATCCCTCCATGTGCCACGTTTCTTCAGTAAACCGAATGTCATGGAGAAACAACGAAAAGAGCCAAGATTGCAATAGATTGCAACTCGCTACTTGTGGAATCGATCATTGTGTGAGAGTGTTCGACGTTATTATTAATTAATTGCACTTTTACCTGTAGGCAATTTTGTAATGCATTTATCAAATTAGTCATTCTAAGCATAGATAAGATATTTTATATGAAAGTTGATCAATGACCATGAACTTGCGTTTGGTAAAAGACCCAGCAGCTGTTTTGAGACTGTCTCTGTAGTCCAAATGTTAGGCAGGCTGCTATTGTGCAATGAGATTCTAAGAGTCCTAATCTTATGTACTGCCTAATGAAAGGCAACTAATCTTAGATCAGATGTGCTTATCGTGAAGCTTCAATTATTCTGTTTTTTAATGTGTGAAATTATTAATCAAAGAAAAACGCTAAGTATTTCATTTGAGAATGACATTGGCATTGTAGGCGCAGGCATGGCTTTTTTTGTTCCCTCGTGGATGCACGCCCGGATATCACCTCGTCAAGTTGTGAAAGTTGAATGTACAGATTGTCAAATCTAAAAGCATCAGACTACTTTTTTATTTTTTTTAATAACTAATTTTAGAAAATTGTCTAAGGTTGGAAAAACATGTAAAACCCCACTTGAAAGCTAATTATATTAATAAATATTTGACATGATTTTCCATTTTAGGGTACAGTCGATTGCTAGCTGTCAGTTGTTTTATTAATGTTTTGTCGGTCGTTGTGCTAATAATTGTTAGATGCTAAATATTTCATTTATTAAACTCTAAGTACTAAGATAAACGTAGAATATTAGTATAAATATTATGTCGTCGTACACAATTAAAGGTGAATTCTATTATTTATAGCGTTTAAAGTAGAGCTTGTCAAATGTTTATATCTACTTTTATTTCTCTTTAAGTAAGAATTAATTTTAGAAATTATCTTAAGGTTTGAAAAATATGCAATCCCAACTTGAAAGCTAATTTTATATTTTGATATGGGTATCCATATCAATGGCGATGAGAATCATATGACATGGATGCAACAAAATGGACCATAATTTTCAACTCCTAAATGAGATTGGGTTGTTTTTACACTGAAATTTTGGGAAGAAATTATAGACTAAGACAAAGCAAGATCCTATAGCAAACAAAGGCAGGAGGCAACAGCTTTTAGAAAATAGAGGGTAACGACAAACAAAAGTTTGCTAAAACACGTGTGTTTATTTGGCATATGTTACCCTCTCGTCTCCTTTACCACTACCACTATAATTTCCCATCTTGAAAACATAAACAAAACCTTGGACGTTTAGTACGTGGTTTAACTGCTAACTTAATCTCTGCCATAATAAAACTAAACACACAGAATCTATTTGCAGATCTAACACCACATACTCACTTACTATACACATCCTTAATGTCAATATTCTTGCCATAAGTATAGCTAGGTTCAGTTCTTTTTTATTTCCTTCTCGGATTTTTAGGTGCATATTCTCATGAGCTTCTTCTTTTTTTTTTTTTTTTTGATTGAACTTTTTATCTTGCAGAGGTCATTTGTTGGTTTTAAAACTTGAACCACTTCTTATGGGTACATTAACTTTAATGTTTATATCATGAGTTCTAGGGGGAAAAAAGGATATTGTTTGAGTAGCGTATTTATTGGGACAACTCTTTTTTTGAAGCACAGTAGAAAGAGGAAATCCGACGATCGACATGATTGAAATAATGTAGGATTTTGATGAAGAGGGTGTCATTTTCAAAGAAAAAAATAAATGGGTATGATTTCATACCATGAATTGAGTCCTCTTCTTTAGGTTGGGACATGTTATTGCATTTGGTCTTTCCAGCAATCCCTACTTGCATGTGTCTTTACGCATAAATTTCGTCTCCTACGTAAGAATCCAGGGGAAAGCTTAGCTTTTGACACGCAAATGTTCTCTTTCTTTTGTTGCTTCCTAAAAATAACTTTTTATCTCTCAAAATTATTTTTCAAATGACTTATTTTCCGCTATTTAGTTAAAATATTAAAAATTAGTTAAAAAATATTAAAACTTTTAACTCATAAGATCATAAAAATATAAAAAATAATAAAAATTTCATATTTTAAAAATTTTATTGTTAAATATGAGAAAAAGTGCAAAAATATAATAAATTATGAAAATTGTCGTTGATCAGTGGTGGTAGTCGATGCTAGCAAATGATCGGGGTGAATAGTGACTCTTAATAGTGACTATTAATGATTACTAAATTAAAAAAATATATAAATTTAGAAGATTATAATAAATTTATCAATGTCGGAAAATATTTTTCTCTTAAAAATAGAAACGACGGAAAACTTTAAATTATTTTACAGAAACAAATGAAGTATTATATTGTGTCAAATAGGAGAGATCGAAGAGATTCTAATCAAATCAAAATTTTAGTTACTAGGGAAATTTATGAATTTCAGTCAAGTGAAACTGAAATCAGTATCTATCAAAGCCAATGCAACTGTTTATCAATCTGAAATTGCAGTTTATTTAAGAACAAATTGAGATCAATTTTAAACGGTTAAACCAAAGGTTGTTATACTGTGTCACATAGGAGACCATACCTAGAACGAGAATATCAAAATCCAAAATCTCATGAACCAAACATCTGAAACAAAGATGTGATTGAAAGCTCTTAATTACCACTAATATAAACATTTATTCAGTAACTGATATATGAACTGCACAGCACACAAATATATGAAGTTTTAGCTTTTACAGTATAAAAATCCCAGACTGCTTTCATTTCCTATGACAGTAAAACAATATGACATACAAGAAAAAAGAGTAAAGAAGAGCAAAGTTCCTTATTATCTACCCACAAATACATAGCCACAAACCAATACCAATAGAAAAGACAGTTACTAAACAGAAAAATGTAAAGATTAAAACCACACCCCTTCAAAATTGTTTCTTCTCCTTTACTAATGAACTTATATTGGCTGCGAAAGTTCTAATCTGCTGCTTCATATTATCAGTTGGGAGCTGACTTAGAATTTTCTGGTAACATTGCAGTCATAGTTTGGTAATGAGAAGGCATTGTGGGTGCAAGAGGTTGAGTATAATATATCTGAGCATGAGCAGGATCGGCAAACTCATAAGTATAATTAGCAGGGCCAGCAGAACTAGGAGCAACTGATTGTGATGGATGATGAACTTGAGAATAACCTACATATTGTTGCTGATGCTGGCTAGAAGGAACCTGAACTAATTGCGGTGTGCCAGTATTTGTTGTTCTGTACATGCCTGCAGTCGCCATTTCAGGTTTAGCCATAGGAGCATTTCTCATTGGATTATAGGCTGCTGGATTGGGAGGTGTTTGGGGACGGGTAGGAGCAGTAGGTGTGGGTTCACTAATACTAGATTGCTGGACAGGCATATTATAAGCCTGAGGTTGCCTTGCCTGGACATAATACACTGGATATTGCTGATCAAGTTGGTGATGATGTTGGTGATGGTGTTGTTGCTGGGGTGGTGGGTATACAGGGTAATATGCAGAAATTGGCACTGCCCCTGTGTGTTGAATGTAATGAGCACCAGCGTGTATGAATTGTTGTGGTTGCTGTTGCTGTTGTTGCTGCTGTTGTTCGAATTGGGGCTGCAATACATACCCAGAATCCTGAACCTGTTGTGGAACCTGAATCCGAGGATTTGGATTTGGATTTGGATTTGGATCAGAAACATTGATCTTTGAATCAACAGGGTTAGCAGAAACCCTGCTGATTCCAGATGGGATTTGCATAGCCTGATCTTGATAAATCATGGGTTTTTGACGATTTATAGCATTGCTAAGGCTACTGTCGCTGAGACATTAAAACAAACACCAAGAACGTAATTCAAATTCTGATAATTTATCTACAATTAAACCAGTAACCGCAACTATAATATTCAATATAACATATGTCAAATGCAAAAACTGTAATGTAAGAGAATGATTGATACATAAGTACCTTGAAACTGAATCTGGAGAAGCCAAATCAACGGCGCCGCCGCTACTACCACCCCCACTGGACTTCTGTTGTGTCTGAGGAACCAGTGTATGCGGCTGTGTTTGAGGTGGCCGTGGCTTTCTATAACCAACTGGAACGCCATGGTCCGATCTCTCATCATCAGAGAAAACCCGATTCTGGTAATCACCAACTACTACCGGAGGGCCCACCGGCACACCCGATATAGCAATAGAAATTGGCATCGGAGGCGGCGATGACATAACCACAAAACCCTCATCTTGCTTTTGCCCAACAACACCACTACCCCCACCACCAACATTAATTTGTGCAAACTGTTCCTCGATACCCACCACTTTCTGATCCTGCATAACCCCTCTAACCCCACCACCATCCTCCACATGAACTCTTATGGGAGGCAAATTCGCAAGTGAAGGTGAAGAAGAAGTAGACCCAAAAGAAGACGACGTCTCCAACATCGGAGAATCCGGTACGGAATGGACATCTTGACCTTGCTTGGCATTTTTCTGCGACCCCTCCACATCTCTACCGCCACCACCAACTAAATCGAGATTATTATTCCCATTTAGACCATCATCATCCAGACCCAACAAGCAATTGACCGAAGCAGAATCAGAAAACCCTCTATTCAACAAACCAGTAGCTCCATTCAACGCATTTAAGAACCAGTCTTCAGATTTAGCACTGCTTTCCAGAATCGGTCCAATTGACTGTGAAGAATCCGGCTTCAACGGAAACAGAAACAAACGCAGTCGCGAGGGTTTCGCAGCATTAGCAGCGTTACTATTAGTACGGTCATACTCATCGATCATATTATCTAAATCCTCATCAGTAGTGACAGAAATAAGAGAATCCAAGTCTTCGCTCGGAAGCTGATACTTGAGAGTAAAAGGGCGGCCATTAAGCAGAGTATTTGAAAGACGTGTTGAGAGAGAAGAGAGAGTCGTGTGGCGGTCAACAACGACAATACGAGTATCGCCGCCGACATAGCACAAGGACTTGTCATGCGGGCGAGGAACGATATGGCCACCATAGGAGCACATAAGGCGGAGCTTGGAGGACAGAGGAGGCGGGTCATCCAAGTAAGAATCAGTGGTGCGAGAGCGAGGAGAGGAATCGATGGAGTCTGGGTAGGTGGCGGGTGTGGAGTTGGTGGGGGTGAGGTGAGAGGGTAAGGTGGTGGTCGCAGCGGCGGCGGTGGCTGTGGCGGTGGTGGTTGCAGCAGCTGAGAGAGATGGAGCCGGTGGAGGTTGAGGAGGTGGTGGTGGGTCCATCAGAGGTGAGTTGGGCAAATGAGGGATTTGAGAGAGAGAGAGAGAGAGAGAGGGGAAAAGAGGGAGAAAAGAGGGGAATGGCGTAATGGAAGTTGATGCTCTTATAGCTATTCCACACCTGGTCTCTGCTCTCTACTCTCCAGCTGTTCTTTTTTATTATTTTTTAAATTTTTTATTTTTATAATATTTGAATTTAACTTATACTACTAATTGTTTAATCAAAGAGTTAATTTTAAAAAATTATTGCTTTTATGAATTTATTGACACAAACTGAAATTTTATTTTTTACATTAAAATAGTAATTTTTTTTTTAATAACTTTGAGTCTGATTTCAAGGTTTGAATTCAAAATATTTTAATACTGTGAAATAGTTTAAATATTCATTATTCATATTCTAACAATTATCTATCTACATATTGATGTTTAGAATATTTACTTGTAAAAGAGTTTAATTCAAATATTGTTTCAAGTGTAAAATATGCGTGCAAATTAAAAAAATTAAAAATTTTAATTAATTTTTTAATATTTTAGATTATGAGACTAATATTTAAATATTACTCCTTTTAAAAAAATAATGTTTAAATATCACAGTTCCGCTTTAAGTGCTCGATATTGATTAATTATTTTAAAATATCAATATCTATATATTTTATTTTGAAAATAAATTTCTATAATTTCAATTAATATCTTAAAAATTGAAAAATAAAAAATAAAAAGAGCGAGAGTTGAAACTTGAAATAAAAATAAAACTGTGTACGGACAGGTGGTGTTGACAGCTCGTTTACTGATTGGTTCTAGTTGGAGGGAGACAGTGGACATGGGTTTCACTGTAATACTTTGTGTTTGGTGTTTGGAATTTGGATTAATGCTTTTGGAACCATTGAGATTTATCATCATTTGATCATGGGAGTCCTCTATTAATCATACCTATATTGTGAATTAATTTTTTAGAAAACAATCTCATTGCTATAAATAATTAAGATTTTTTTCTAGAAATAAATATTAAAATTTCATTACTCAAATTCCAATCAATATAATTAGCCAATATAAAATAATAATCTCTTCCCGACACACAATATTAAAAAAAATCTAATTTATGCGGGCAAAGGTTAAAAATTTAATAGATTAAATATAATTTAATATAATTATATATATTAAAAAGCTTTAGTAATTATATATATATATATAATCTTAAAGATTTATTAACCATAGAAAAAATTATTTAGACAAGAGGATTCTTGAGAATCCTTTTTTCATTTCCATTTCCAAACTTGGAAATAAATTAACTTTTACAAAACGCGTTTCCGAAAAACCAATTTGAAAATTTATAGCTTATCAAAACTTACACTCCAGCCAAACGCAGTCTTAGCCGCAACTTAGGCCAGCGCACACCCCCCCCCCCCCACAGGTGACGCAATCATTCGTTTGCTTTTTCATTAATTAGACAAAGGAAACGCGCAGCCACGCGCTATAACGTTGTAGTAGTGGCCGCGTGGAAGGAAAATGTAGGTGGATTGCACTGTAAAGTAACAGTGACGTCTTTAGGAGCCAATTGGGGTCTGTTTGGTAAGTAAAAAACAAAAAAATAAGAAGAAATAAAGGTAAAGCTTGTTGAATGTTAAACGTAACTGAACAAAAAGAAAAGAATCAGGTGCTTCTCTTTTAGTATGTTCTTTGAGTTTTGTTCATGTCTCCATTTTTTGGATTGCATAGCGTAAGAATTGTCAATAACCAAAGGGATTTTATATATTTACATTTATTTCTCTATAATCTTGTGAAGAGGTATTTTCCCATAAATTTTATTTATTTATTTTTTTTCATAACACGGATCAAAACATTCAATCTCATATGTAAGAGACAAGTCATTTTCACTCTGACTAACCCTCATTGATTAAATTTTAATTCTTTAATAAAAGAATGGAAGGTAATTAAATTTATGGGACTGCCTGATATTATTGTAATAATAATAAGTCTATTGATAAAATGTAAATTGGATAGAGATAAACTAAAAATCTTCAAAAATTATATTTCTTTCAAAAAATGAAATAGGAAAAGAATTTAGGATAATAAAAAAAGTAAAATAAAAATTATGGGACAAAGGAGCAGCGGTTCTCATTCTTTTTAATTGGATTAATTCCATTAACCGCTACATAATTTTTAATTATGTACAATAAGATTTTCGTCTAATTACAAACATTATAAAATAAAACTCACATTGATTAATAATAAAATAACCAAAGTACTTATAATTGAATAGGTGATGCACTTAATTTTATGCAAGAAAATTTCAACACTCACTCTTTTTTTTTTTTTTTTTTTTTTTTATGTACACCATCAGTCTTCAAACTCAATTATTAGGAACGCCGAATTTAACTTGGGGCTTAATAAGGCTTTTCGCCCTTTTTATATGTGCATTTAGTGGGAACCGAACCAGAGAGCTTTTCCCGTATATGCAATCTGTATTGCTAACTGAGCCACAACTCATAAGTAAAACTCGCAGATTTATAAGCAGGAATGATTGAATTAATTTTAACTTTTAATCCCTTTTGTTTTACTTTCTCTTTCAAATTAACAATGAACATCTATCTCTGCTATAGATTCAACTTATTGATGCACTTAAGAAAATAGAAATTAGAAATAAACATCTCTATCTACTATAGATGGAACTTGTTTATTGGTGCACATAACAAAATGGAAATAAATGGTTGGAGGAAAGAAAATGGAAGTCTAATCTCTTTTCACACAAATGAATTAAGAAAAAATGGCTGCTTTAGGTGGAATATACGAAATTGAGATCAATTATTCATAATATATAAGGAAAATATAATATATAAGGAAAGATGAGAGCAACAAGGTTGATCTAAATTGGGCCTACTAAGCTAAGTCACTTTCCTTCTAATCTAATGGATTATTTTCATTTTTCCTTTTCTTTTTCAGAAATAATTATACAACTTAATTGTCAATTAGACGTAAGTAATCTATAAATTTTATCGTATTATGTGTATGATTGAATACTAATTGAAAAGATTAAATTAATTGATCATAAATAGATTTATGTGCCATTTTAATTATGAAGCATGCAATATATATAGATATTTCTTTTGATTTTAATTACTTTTAAATAAATATTTAGTGTGACCAACAATATGTTGATCGAGGTGATAAGCGATTTCAATCCCTGTAAATATGAAAATACAAATTTGATCTCCAAAAATACACTTTACTGAAAAGGGCATCCTTCACTTTTATTTAATGTCATCACTGTTTATGATTCACTTATTTATTTAAGATGTATGAGATTATTATAAAAAATAAAAATTTAAAAGGTATAACATGTCAGTTTAAAAGTTCAGACAACCATAAAATTCTTTTGTGAAAGTTAAATGCTAAATTATGTTTTCTCACCACCATTAGCACATGTCAGCCATGCAGGCGTGCACATCCATCCACCCTAAAGGCCAAGCAAGAACAAAATCATACAAAGAAAGAAAGAAACCTTCTTCCCACAGAGGTTATAATATGCTGCAGGCAGTGATCCCCCCTTGCCTTAGGTTCGAAGGGAGTCTGTATCGTGGATGATCAAATCTATTATTTAAATTATGATAATTAATCTAATAAGTACTCTTTGCCATTGAGTTATTTTCATTCGGATTATCTTATGAAATATTTTTAATGCTTCAACACCTTATCTTTATTATTATATTGTTCACGTATAAGCCTCAAGCTTCCTTTGATTTGTTTCGGATATTTTGTTTCTTCGTATGTATTTCACTAGGTTTTTTTCACATAATTATTTAAGTAGGTTTGGATGTAGTTGACCGCCTTATTAGTTTGAATTTAGTGCTTGAATTGATTAAAATTTTGCTAGATATTATTTAAAATAATAGGTTAGAAAAATGTGAAAAAATAGATTAGGGCACGTAAAATTTACAGATAAAGGCAATATTGAAATAAGATAGATTCAAATAACATGTGAAGAAAAAGAAAATTAGTTATTAATTATACATTGATGATATTGATTAATCTTGCATAGATATATGGTAAACCATTGGAAATAAATTGATGGATCAACAATATCTTGTAGGCCATTATTAATTTGATTAGATGGTCAAAAATTAAATGATTGTAGATAAAATTATCATAGGATAAACTTCAAAGCGAGGTCTTAGGCTCTTAGCCTACCAAATTCTCATTTGATTGATCTAAAAATTGCTGTCCTTATAGCCTTTTTTTTTTCCAACGAAAAGGGCCCTACACTCAAATTGCAGTATTGGAAGCTATTTCATGACATAGCTGATGACGTTCCCAAGCCATTGATTTCTTTTTCTTTTTATTTTAAATTCTATATAATAATAGAGCAAAATTATTTCAAATTTTCCTTTATATTTATAAATATCTTTGTCAAAAAACAAATTCCTAAGATGTTCAAACATTAGATAAGAGCGTGTTATTGAGTTTCATAAGAGAAATGTTTAAACATCAAAAAAATATAATGGGTGATGAGATCATTCAAACAACAGATAAAATTGGAACATTACATGGAACTCACTGCACATAAGCACAGAATTAATTAAGAAATAAATAGGATTAAGGTTGACTTTAATTATTATATATTAACAAAAAAATAAAACATTAATCATGAGTCATAACATACTTAATGGACAATAATGTGGCGCATCGCATCTCTAATTTGGTTGCATCATTAACATTTTTATTTCATTGGACCATACTTAATTATATCATTATATTTTTTGTGCTGAATCTGAGTTTTGTTATATAGCCATATTTTATTTTATACAATGATATTGATGTGTGCGTGTATATATATATATTGCTTAAAAACATTGCTTAAAGATTTATTTTAATAGTTTTTATTTTGCATCAATCAAATATGTAATGTCGAAATTATAGGGAATGGAAGGTTTCGGATTCGAGTCTTCTCTACCATAAAAAATTATTGTCCATTTGGTGAATGTTGTGTTATTCAAAAGGGTGAGAGTAAGGATGGTAGTGGGTTGGGTACCCTCTTAAAAATCACTACCGAATCTGAACCTGATTATAAATTAAGTATTCGAATCCATCCTGAACCCATTTAAATGTATATTTCGCATTAAAATAAAAAGTAAGTAAAAAATTACAATTATCATTTTGTCTTAATAAAAAATAAAAAATAAATATTAAATATAATCATAATATTAATTGTAATTAGAAAGGTATATATATATATAATTTTCTTTCTAGAGAACTAATTATTATAACGGGTGGAGGGTACCTGAGTCTTTGAACTCAAATTCAATATGGATAGTAAAAATACTATCCGAACCCTTCCCAATCCTGTTTATTCACTACCCGAAGTCGCCAAAATCGAATTAGATCGAATAGATACCGTTGGGTGAGAGTTACTCTGCTGTGTAACTTGACATATCCTTTCCGTTCGGCTTTTTATTGATTAAAACAAAATCTTTGTTTTGTTTTGACCAAAAAAAAAATCTCATTCGCCATATCCCGTTATTAATTATATGTATTTATTATATCTATATTTTATGAATATGAAAAAAATTATATTAACACGAATATTTTTTTTACATGAGCATTAATATTTTTTAATTTCAAGAACTAACATTAAAATATCTTTTATGTATATAAAATATTATTTTTAAATAACCTAAAATGGAGATAAAAATTAAGTAGGAACTCGAGAGGATACCTAAATTTGCCTAAAGTCTCGTTTGCCTCGTCTTCACCATCTCTAAGGAGGAAATGCCACACCATTTAAGTCATCATATCCTTTGGCACAATTTCTATATTTATGAAAGTATCCATCATCAATAATTGATTGGATAATATTTAATTTGGTCATATGATTTTTCAATTCGTCCAATTAAATCCAAAACATTATTATAATTAAAGATTTATTTATATTATTTATATAATTGTTAATTTGTACTATTTTCCAAATAGTGAAAAAGCACTCCTTATTTTTATTTGCAAAATATATATATATAACAATAGTTTATTGCATTATTTAACATGAATTTTCTTGAGATTTTGACTCGTCCCTCGTCTCTAATAACTTGTTTGAAAAGAAAATTTAATCTTGATTGATAAATATACTCAGTCATAACATATCAACTATTTAAATTAAGCTTCTCACAAAAAAAATTTTAAATTAAGAAAAAATAATGGATTTATTCCTTAAATTTTTATGAGATGTACAATTTAATCCATAATTTTAAGATTAATTTAGCATATGAATTTGAATTAATGTCTAATTTATTCCATTTTGAAAAGGAATAACAAAATATTTTTCTATTTTTAAATAATAAAAAAATTGAAAATTGAAAACATATCATTTTCTTTTAATTTCTCTTCTCTGTATCTTCTACAACATATTGAAATTTTCTTTTGTTTTTATTTTTCTTTTTGAACTTTGAAATATTTGTTTATTATTTTAAAATATTTTTAAATTCAAAATTTTAATTTTTTATTTTTTTACCCTTAATAAACTAAATTAATCGTAAATCCAAAATGTTTATACGTCAAAATTGTTCAAAAATTTCATTTCAAACTAAATTAAATACTTATTTTTAAATTAAAGGGGAAAAAGAAACTCTTTCTCAAGGTCAAACCTCACTACCTCGGTGTGCATTTTAAAATGAATTAACAACAAAAGCCTGAAAAAAAAAAAGATAATAGGGAAATCTTTAATTGTCTTTTTAAATTTTATTATGCGAGGAGGACAAGGTATGAATAATTAAATAATAATAATAATTTTCAATTATTATTGAGCTTAACATAGAGATAGAGGTGGTTGTGGTTTGTTTGGATGAGATGCTCATCCTGCTGATGGGAGTAATTGTCTCTTTTGTCCTTTAGCCCAATAATGAACAAAAATAAAACATTGGTTCAAAAAATAATTAATTAACCATTCTTATCATAAAGCCAAAATTTTAACGTTTCAAAATTTTAATATGTTAAATTACTTTTTCCTCTCACTTTTTGTTTTTTTTAGAATATTACAAGAAGCCAACCAATGACAGTGCACCACATGTACAACCATGCCATTGACCATCGTATTTTTTTTTATACTCCGTTCGCACAAAACAGATAATGCATCTTTTATTTTTTATTTTTCCCAAAATATACTCCACTTCTTTTTTTACATTATAATTAATCCTTAAATTATCTATTATAGCATTATTAAATTTTATTTTATTTTCAATAACTTTAGTTAGTTTTTATTATTTTAATATAATAATTTTCATGTATTATTTAAGATGAACATAATAGGAAAGTTTTATAAATAAAATTGTCCTTTTACTATAATAAAGACTACTTTCTTAATTTGCGTGGAAATAAAAAAAACTATTTTTTTGAGACGGAGGGAGTACTAATTTTGATTCATTGTCGTCTCCTATGGTGATGGCTGATCATAATGAATAGTGAAAAGTTGTTTGGTTACTGCTTATATTAGGTTGGAATGGAAATTTTATTTGGTGTATTTAGAATTGATCATCGATCGGGTTCAGACAGATTTTATAATATAAATATTCAATCCGTGAAAAAATTCAGGTACTCGATCCGTGACCATTCCGCTTTGGGTTGGGTCTGATTGAGTCGATTCTGCAGGATTGGATTGGATTATACCATTTATACAAAAATAATAATTACGTTAAAAATACAAAAAATACCAATAATTTAACATAAATGATAAACTCATACACATGTATATCCACTCGTTTAAAAAATACAACATTAATGTCAAGAAAAATATAAAGCACAGATAAAGATGTAATCATATGATATCAATTTTGTTGATAACTGTAAAGTTCCAGAATTTTGCATTAACGATAATAATGAAGAAGAAGATTATGTTAAATAAAACAAAATTAAGAAAGGATGTAATCTAATATATTGTAGGAGATTTTCATTTTTGGACTAATTATATAGTCAACAAATCTGAAAATTGAAACTTTACTCAGAAAAAAAAATTAAGAACTTTAAAAATTAAAATCCATTAAAATTTTAACCTGCAGAGGAGAAGACTGACCGAAACTTGCATCAAATATGTAGGTTGATGAAGATGATAAAAATTAGAAAAAGGAAGCAAGAGAGGAAGAGAAGAGAAGAGAAGAACATTCAGATTTCAGAGTCAGACAGTGTAAAAAAGAATGAAGTGAAAACCGCTAGCTAGATTTCATTTTTAGGACGGCAAATTATTTTGCCATATATTCACAAAAATGCCTTCATGGGTCAATATGAATTAGGTCATGCGAAATTTGTATTCAACCCAAACTCGAGTCGGGTTTTAATTTTAAGCTCCATATACGCCAAGCCAATAAATGGAGCAAGATTTTATCCAATCCATCCCGGTCGGGTTATTTTAGCATCCCTATGTGTATCTAATGAATAATTTTGGATTTATGATATGTCTTTGATATGGTTTGGTCATTCTATTGCTTGGAAGAAATAGTGTAATTAGGTTTACTCTTATCTATTGTCCTAAACTCATTATTTCGGTGACGCATCTCGTCCGTTCGACGAAGGTTAAGTGATCAACTTCATCGAAGGAAAAAAAAAAAGATTCGGAAAAATGGGAATCTTGGTATGGTATTTCTATATTTTTTTTTCCTCCTACAAAATCACATCTTTCCAAACATCGTGTTAGAGATACGCTTTTGAATAAGACAATAAATTTAGAGATGGTAGATACTGAATCATGTGATGAATCCTTTGATGGAAAGCACTCTAAAGATGGGGATGATTTAGTATGCCCTACACTTAAGACGTCCTTGGAGGCTATCCTTGATTGTCAAGTTATTAGGGAAGTCTATTGGTTTTAATTATTTAATAAAGAGAATTATAGATCCGCGAAGCCAGTATCCCCTGTTGACATAGTTGCTTTGGAGAATGGTTTTTACTTGATTAAATTCAATAGTGCATATGATTATGAACATACACTTTTGGGAGGGCCATCGATGATGGTAGTAGGAAATTATTTGTCTGTTTGCAAGTGGCATGCAAATTTTCATCATTTTTCGAATGTTTTGGAAAAACTTACCGTTTGGATTGGATTTCCATGTCTTCCTATTGAACACTAGGATTCAAATTTTTTTAATGAGAGTGGGATCCAAAATTGGGGAACTAATTCGAGTCGACTCTAATGCTAATTTCGTTAATGGAGGAAAATATACTAGAATGTGTGTGAAGTAGATTTAACGAAATCTCTTGTATTTAAATTCAGATTACACAGACATATTTATCATGTAAAATAAAAAAGTCTTTATTTGATTTGTTTCTCTTGCGACGGATATAAACACCTATAATGGTAAAAATAGAATTGAGGTTTAGGTTAATTGAAATTCAGTTCACCGAACAATTCCCTCAAATTTTTAGTTTTAACTTTTAAACATTTAGATTTAAAAGATTAAGTTTGTTTCTTTTAAGCTATTTAGTTTGAACTTTCAAGAATTTATAATCCCCCTCAAATGTTTTCTTTTACATTGATAAAATATTTTTACCATAATAATAATAATATTGGAATCTAGAATCCCTAAAATGGATTCATATCTTTGAGAAGAATCAGCAGTATCCATCTTTAAATTTAAAAACATGAAACCTTGAAATGATAATCAATGTGAAAAGCTAAAACAAAGAACGGGCATTGGCCAATGAAAAAGAAAGAAAAGGAAGAGAAGGTTGATGAGAAGGGAAGGTTGCCATTTAGGAAACAGGTAATCAACAATGGTGGATGATTGGGCCCACTTTTGGAAACAGCTTATCAGGAGTCAAAACTCATTTGCTTAGCTTTCTTTTGGGTCTCCAAGATGTCGTCAAAGTTACAAAAGTAACCTCGATTTTAACAAATTAATCCCTTCTTCTACTTTCCACTGCCAGCCTAATTCCCTGCACCATTCCTTCTTTTCCCATTTATTTTATTAATTAACTATATTTTTTATTTAAAAATCAGTTTTGGTTCCCTTTTTTATTTATTTTTTAGCTCATACATTATTTTTTATTAAAACCAAATTGAAATGACAGTTTTTTATTTGAACCAAAAATTTCACATTTCAATTTTTATTTGTTTTCGCTTCATTTTGTTTGGTTCAATTTTTAATTTCTTTTTTATATATTTTTTTTTCATCCGTCCCCAATCAAATTGTTGTTTTATTTATTTTAGATGAGGATAATATTTAAAGTTTACTATTTTACCATTATTTCATATGCTTATTTATCAACAAATATAATACTCCAACTATATATTATTATTAATTAAATCTAGAGATATAAATAAAATTAAAATATCAACCTTTAATCTTCCAATATTTGATTATAGATTGATTAATTTCAAGAATAATTTAATATGAATTGTTTAATTTAATTTATATTAACATAAGGATATATTATGAAAAAACAAAATAAAACAATGTCTAAATTGGTAATATCCCAATTGGGAATATGGTTATGGAAACACAATGATTTTGATAAGAAAGATATTTGAGACATTGCAAAGAGATACTGCTTTCTTCTTTTATTCATAGAAAATATTGGTTAAACACTGGATCATTATACCATTAGGAAGAGGATTAGGATTAATTAAAAAGATGATTAAGTTCAAATCTTTAATGCTTTTCCCACCAGAGATACCTTTAGATAAATGGGAATAGGTTCCAATACCTTTTTCAATTAATTACTGTAATTACTTTATTAAGAAAAGAGAAACAGATACATATATTTGAAGTTATCTAATTTTTCTACGAGTTTTTATTTAAGATTTTGGAATAACTAAAATCAAACGGTAGATGTAGATCTGATTCCTCGTTGAAATAAAAATCTATTTGCCAACTAGAATCTTTAAAAAATTTTCTAAAACATAAAATTTGCAATTAAGTGATTAAAATAAAATAATCAGAACGAATTAAAATAGAAGTTAATTAAAAATTAGATTCCGACCATTTGAAAAATGATTCAATTTTGGTTATTTAGATCCGGTTCTGAACTAGAAAGTCGGTCAAGTGTAGCAGAAAGGATCCCGAGGTATAGTAGCTTGATCGTGGAGACCACATCGATGGATATTTTTGGTAATTCGATTTAGATATTTTATTTGGAAAGTAGTCATTAAAAGATAGAAAAAGAAAATATTTATTATTTTCTTTCATAATTTCTAAAGATGAGATTATGATGATGTGATAGAAAGTTCTTTTATTTGGAACCATTCCATTTCATGCAATCATCATTTTTATACAATATTTTCCTCTAATGACTTCAAAAGACCATTCAAATTGAAGATTAATTTTTTAGGAGAATAAAAATAATTATTACTATATCAATTAAATGTTTTGATTATTTTGTTATTTTTACTCATAGGAGATTAAACGGGACAATTCTCTTCTTTAAATGATATTTACTAAATTAGTGATAATTTTTATAATGAAAAAGATTTAATCACACTCTCTACATTCTCTTTAACGTGAGAATACAAACTAAGGAATTAGTAATTAAGAGGACGTTTTCTTTAACTGATTCATGCGGTTGATAATTGATTTATATCCTACAGCTAGTTTATAGGTGTTTTATAAACTTTTTAATCAGAAGTTAGTATTCCGTCAGCTGCATTTTGGAGCTAGTAAACTTTTTAATCAATAGTTAGCATTCCATCTACTACATTTTGGAGTTTTTTCACATCTACTACTACCTAATTTGAGTATTATTTTATTTGGTCTATTAACTTCAGAAAAATATTATTAATAAAATTTTCAATGTTTTTTATAATTATTTTATTTATGGTTATTCAAAAATATTATTTTAAAAATTTAATTAATATTTTTATTTATATAATAAGATAAAATAAAAATAATGCATTCAATTTTTTTTAAAAAAATACATTATATATAATAATATAAAAAAAATCATACTCATAATATTCATTTTACATTTTAACAACAACTGCTATCAAAATTTCATCAAACATCAATATTTATCGGCTAATCGCTATCAGTCACTAGTTATCAGTCAGCTATTTCTATATATTTGAGTCTTAAATTAATTTTAAATGACAATGCATGAATGTTGCTACATATTTGAGTTATAAAGGTTTATAAAAGTGTTGTGATATAAAAATTTAATTAAAAAAATGAAATCCTAAAAAACATATTTTATTTAAAAACAAAGAGTTTTGAAAGTTATCGCTTGTAGATTAATGTATGTAAAGCAATTAGGTTTTATTCTTTCAAATAAATAAATAAATAAATAGGTCATTGTTCTTTAAGTTCACATCATAGTTGTCATATTCATATACCGAATCTTATTCTTTTGTAGGCATTTAATCTCAAGATTTCTAGTACATGCTCATCTAATTGGAAATTTATTTAGCATACAAAATATATGATATTGTGCAGCCCAAATCACTTTTTTTTTTTCTCATCTAAAAGTTAGAATCAAGTAACTATTTTTGTGGCTTTCATATATTGATTTTTTTTTTTTTTTTGAAAAAAAAATTGAAATAAGTAGTGTGATTTAGACAATCACCGATTGATTTTAAGATTCTGATTTCCCGTTTTAAATAAGGTGGAATTGAAACCGAACTATCATTCGATGATTATTTTTAAATTGTTAGTTTTAATTTTAGAATCCAATTTCGACAATTTTTTAGGTTTTTCAAGTTTTTGTTTAATAACTTTTTCTGTTTTTTAGTTTGTAGTTTGAAAAAATAATAGAAAAAAAAAATAGTAGTATTAAAAAAAGACCACTCAAGTTAAATGAAGAGTCTTAAAACTTATTTAAAATAAAAAATAAAATGAAAGTTTCTTTAGCAGTTTTTTTTATTTTATAATTCTGTTTTCCTTTTTTACTGTTCAAATTGGAATCCAACTATAAACATACTAAAAAGTACCATTTGAAATTTAAAATCATTTACTACTGTTCAGCTCAAAAGAAATTGGTGTTGATTAGAGTGGATGAGCCAAAAATCTTTATGCAACGAGATTATAACTTTTGACTATATCAAAACAAAAGAAATTGAAATAAAATCATTCACAGCCTAACTTTAATTTAGTTATTTAAAAATAAAAACTAATGGTCAGTTAGATTAGTGGGAATATCATTCCTAATCCTAGCATTAAAATGCACGAGCCAAAAAAAAAAAAAAAAAAAAAAAATCAAATAAAAATAGTGGGAATAGAAATAAAAACGTAGGGGAGATGCAGTGGGCTTTTTCTTTCAATGTCTATCTTACAGCTATAAATCTAGTATCGAGAATAGGCAGGGGACCTAAAGTAAAAAGGTCAGGCCCAAACCTGCTCTTTTGGCCCTTAATACTACAAACATAAAAATACATCCGTCAATGTGTCGTTTCGATACAATAGTGATGCAGCGGAATGTGTATATAGGGACGTTGAATTTTAAAATTTTCCTTTCAATATACTACTTTTGAATCCTCTTGAATCATATATTTTTTTTTTCTTTTCTTTTTTAGTCTATAAGTTAATATAAAACCAATCATCAGAGAGCATTAAATGCCCATATTGTCTATGATACCCTCTAGAAATAGAAAGTGTAACACGCATGTCTATTTATTTTTTTTACACATTAACTCAACATACCAAATAGACATTAGTATTAGAGTTTTTTTTTTTTCCAAAAATCTTTCTATTTTACTGATGTGGCAGTTAAATAAAAGTAATTCACATTAGCATCAGAAATACTTTCGTTATTCATTTGTTTATGTCTCAAAATATTTACAATATTTATAAATTTATATATTTAAACAATTATTTTTTTCATAACAGTTTTTATTATTGTCCATTAAATGATAAACTTTTATTAATACCTTAATAGGTTAATAGTAAAAAAGTCAAATGATTATTGTTGACTGAATTTTTGATATGTAACTATGTAAAATGTAACGGAAAAAATATATTTCAAGATTTTTTTAACATATTTTATATGACCACGAGGAAAAATTTTATATGAATGAGACTCAAATCCTGCGTTCCGCTTCTAAGTATTTTTTTTCACTATCACCAAATTAAGATACCAATTACATCAATTTACTGAATTGTGTGATTAGATTTTTCATGATTGTTTTCTTGAATTTAATTTTTTTTAACAATTAAATAATTTTTTTTAACAATTAAATAATTTTAATAAATAAAATAATAGATATGATGTTGATGCTAATGTTAATGACAGCCGCGTCACTCCCTTGGAAAATGTAGCGAGACAATGAGATTTTTGGCTTAAAATCAAAACCATGTATTATTATCTCTGAACGAAAGACTTACTTACAACTGGTGTATGAGTAAATTTATATACTAAATCAATTATAAATAATATTTTAGTTCAAATAAGGATATACACTACAAAATGATAATATTTTTTTAAAACAAAACTTTTTTTATTGATTTGACATATGAAATCATCCATACACGAGTTGTAGATGAGAAATTTCTACGTGGACACATTTTGTTTGCGGTGATACCTAAGTTAATGATGGTAATTAAATATTAAAAATGTTGCATTTGTGGGATATAAAAGGCTTTGGAACTTCCCAAAAGAAAATTTCTAATGGCTATAAGTGAGAAGATAAAAGTGGAGGTATTCACAAACTGGGTAATCATAGAAAGAAAGAAGATAATTTGGGTAATGATCATTTAAAGAATTTAGTGATTTTGGAGAGGTTAAATCTTAGGTATACTCCAAAATAATTTCATCATTGTCACTATACTAAGATACCAATTAAATCACTTTCTTTGTTTATTCATTTTTTTTTTTTTTTCTGTTCGAAATCAAAATAGTTGTATGATAGGTTTAGTTATGCTTTAAGAATGATATTATCAGTCATTAGATTAAAATTTATATTTATCTCAAAATAAATATATGAATAATAAATGCATTTATTCAGATACAAAATTATAATCTAATGGCTAAAAAGGTTATTCTTAAAACATCAAACCTATATTATAATTAACTAATTTATTGGTTAATCTCTTATGCATTTTCTTTCTAAATTAGAAAAACTACTATGTATAAAAATTTGGCTCAATACATAAATTCACCCATGTGTTTGAGTTCATAAATATTTATTAATTTGAACATTTTAAAATTGATATGAAATCCATATATTTTTCATATTGAACAGATTAAAGTGATATTGTATTTTTATAAATTTACTGAGTTGCACAAATGATACTTTATGAATTTAAATTTCAATTTAGAAGTGTTGGAAAAGTTTGATATGGTATCTTCATTACGGGACAAAGTGGAGAGAAAATCAATTCTATTAAATTAAATTAATTTATTAATTTGTAAAAAAATATACTCTCTCTGTTCTCTTTATTTAGAGAAAATTTCTATTTAGGGTGTTCTTTTTATATAGAGAAATTTACTATTTAGGGTGTTCTTTTTATATAAAGAAATTTACTTAAAATAGAAACTTTGGGAAGTATACAATTGTTCAAAGTCTAAAATACCCTCCTTTGATTTAAGTCCTTATGTTAATTGTGCACGGTTAGCAAGAGAAAGTGGCTGACAAAAAAAAGATTGGGCATTTAATGCCCTTGTATTTTCAAAGTAAAAGTACACGGTTATTTTATCACAGAATTGTAAATTACTAAGAGTTAACAAATGTGCTCATATTAAAAATATATTGGACACATATCTATTTTGCCTACATGAGTATAAGTTGTTTAATTTTGCTCAATTTACAAATGTATGCTCATTTTATTATATCCGACTATAACATTATGTTTTTATTATATACAATAGCGTGTATTTGTAGGGTTATGCACCTTTTTTTTTTTCCCTCTTCAAATAAGGGTTTCGAAATATAGAGAAACACAATATTTAAAAACTGCCTCCATCGCACCTCTCCACAATCCACTCATTTTCACAACCTTGCCTTTGGCGTTCTCATTAGCGTCAATCAACGACTATAAATAATAGGAAAAAACTACCTCCACATTAACTCGTTGCATCTTAGCTAAAAGCATGGTGGTTATAGAATTTTTAACATCATCAGCTATGTTTTTCTTCTTGTTTCCTTTTTTCCTGTTAGCTGGAACAACATTTTGGGATACTACTATCAACAACAACCACAACACCTTCTTGGTCTTCAAGTAAGCAATTCAAGTCTGACAGTTAAAAAATATTGGACGTATTTTCAGAATGTGTGCCCAAATCTATTGGAATGTCATTGAGATCAAATAAAAACGATGAATTCATAAGGTATAAAAAATTATTGCCCTTATTTTTGAAAACTCTATGAATACAATTACATGATCTAAGTTTGGTTGAAATTCATATATAGCCATATTGTAGAGGTTGAGGAGACTATTGAGTTTTGACAAAAAATTTTGGCTCCAAATTTTCGCTAAATTTGAGCGCATATTATTGAAAACGCTCAATACTTAACATTGATGTGGGAAATCAAAATTTCAAATTGTAAAATTCAAATTTGAAAGTTTTAAATTTTCAAAATAATTTCAGCATTTCCTTAAATATTTCTTCCATTTCAAGCATTAATTGTTGAATAAATGTACCATTGGGACTCTATCTTTGTGAGTTGGCTCTATCAAAATTAAAAAAACAATTAATTCAAATTAGGGATATATTAGGTAAAAAATGAAAAAAAAATTCAGTTTAACTACTACCTTAATTCCTGTGCATTTTATATTTTCTCTAAATAAAAAGAACAAAGGGAGTACTAAAACAAGCTCAGGTATTAAATTGGCTTAAAAAGTTAAATCTGATCTTTTTAATTATTTTAAACAAGTTTAGGGTTTAAATTGGCCTAGGTCAAATCTGACATTTTTTATTCTACTAAATAAGTTCACATGTCAAATTGAGATTTATTCTTTTTTTTATATATATATGTAAAAGTCAAACTTGACTTAGTATTATGGAGTTGTGAGAGTAATTTATTAGTTTATGTGGTTGAATTATTTCTTTAATCAATGTATAAAGATTTTAAATGACAAATAAAAATAAATGGAATGAGTATAATAAAGTCAAATTTCATTACAATTCACTAAGAATAACTCAAATTTTATACTTTTAAATACTCTTGAAGTTCCATTAAATTTGACTGTCTTTGACTTTTCTTTATTTTATTTGAATGACACTTTTAAAAAATCAAAGATAGTATTAATTACTTTATTCTAACTTTATCCTTATCTAAATATTTTTAAACTTTATCTTTCTTAATTATAAAAATTAATAAGATTACTTTTTTTTTTCTAAAATTGAGATGCTTTCATTATTTTTTTTTTTTGAAAGGATTTCATTATTTTCTTCATTCTTGTAAAAGGTAAAAATGTATGAAAATTAACGAGACAAATGTAGTATTATTTTATTTCTTGACAAAGGGTAAAAAATTTGTATTTTAAATTAATATTTTATTTAATTGATCTAATATGTATAGATATATAGATGGATGAATTAGTTCATATGTTATAAATATACGAAGCGTAGATAAGTCTTTACGCAAGAGGAGCATCCAAATTTTTTTTTTTGGTCCTGCAATTTTAGTCGACTATTCAATTTTGGGATTCAAGTTGATGCCAATCCATGACATCATTAAATACATGTGCCTGCGCATTTCAGCATCTCATCACCTCATTAAAGAAATGATAGAGACTCTAGAACCGCACCAAAAGCTTGACTATCAAAAATTCCATAAACCAATTATTTTATATTTGAATTGGTGGAAAATAGGGGAAAAATAAAAATTGAAAAAAAAAATGTGAGAGGAAATAAAATGGGGAAGGAAAAATATTAGACCCTATATGTCATTTCTCTCCAAGTTAGAAAGAGAGTTGATGAAAAATAATTAAAATTATAATTTTATCCCTATTTGTTGTACTTTCATCAATAAAAGTAAAGGTTAAATTTATAATTTACTATTTATAAGAATTAATTCCCCTTCTCATTTTCCTCTCACACATCCCAATATGAAGACAAAATGTTTTTTATATTTTCTTTTGTTATTTTGCCTTCAATATTTCTTTCCTCCCTAAATTTCTTCCCTTCCCTTTCCAAACACAGTCCTAATACGGAAGGATATTAATTTACGGCACGACACTTACATCGACTCTCATGCAGCAAAAGCCCCACATCTTGCCGAATTTATAATTGACCCCGCAATTTTAGCTCTTTTAGCTGAATGGCACCTTAAAATTGAATGTGAATCTATTTTGTTTCTAAAATTATAGAATACCAAACATTGCATATTTTTTCCAGTATTGAGAAATTGACTTTTAATCAATTCGGTTCAAAGTTGAAACAAACTAGTATAAATCGAAGGTTTTTTTTAAAAAAAAATTAAATTGAATAAAAATATTAACAATTTCTTTTTTTTATTAAAATTAAAATCAAACCAAATTATTCATTGTACTTTGATTTGAATAATTATTTTGATTTGAATAATCAAACCAAATTAAAATTATTTTGTAAAAGAAAATTTATATACAGACACTTTTAATTTTAATTAATGCTATAATATTTAATATTTATATTATATTTTTTATTAAGTCAAAATAATAATTATATATATATATATATTTTAAATATAAAATTTTAAAATATTTTAATGCTAAACGGTAGTTAAATGGGTCAAATATTTAAACGGATAACTATAATCAGGTTTGAAACTGGTTCGGGTATTAAAAATGAATTTCTAAACAGGTTCGGATATTTAATTTATAATTGGGTTTGGATTTAGAGAATTCATTTTAAACGGGTACTCCATCCGTTGCATCATCATTCTCTCTCAATTTACTCTTCATTGTTTCTCTCTTCTCATTCTGAAATTGTTGTTATAATTTAGTTGAAAATTGACAATTAGTTTTACATGTAAATAAGTAGCATATTAACTTCGCTACACTGAAAAAAAAAAAAAAAACCTGTTTTTGTAAGTAAAACACCAAGAAACAAATTTCTCAATTAATATATTTTTTTTTTTGTCTTAGAAATTGTGTGCCAGCTCAATCTTATAGTCAAGGATAAGACTAGAATTTAAATACTGACAGCTAAAAATAAAAAGAAAAATTTAGGCTAATATGCATATTTTTAAAATAAAAAATATATGAAATGAAAATTAAATTTTGCCTTGTTGTCCATGAGGAAAAAAAGTCCAAAAAAAAAAAAAAAAATTACAAAACTAGCTAGATTCATTCTCCACTTGACAAAACACACACTCGAATTCAATTCCTTAGTAAGAGAAACAAAAAAAGAAAGTTTATGCGTTGGCATTTGATGTGAAACTTAGAAATTTTCAAGAATATCATACAATTCTGTTTTTGTCCGATCCATAAATTCATCCATGTACTTTATAGCATTCTTAATTTTTACTTTGACTTATTGAATATTTTAATTTATAAAATTGTATTAATTTAATACTTCAACTTACAAAAACTATTCTATTGAATAATCAAATTTCTAAAATTAGATCAATTAAACGGTTATTAAATAGTTGAAAAATATAAATATTATTGCTCCAAAGATTATACTAACTATATATTAAGTGAATATCTTGCACATAAATACCAAAATTACCAAAAAATATTATTCTTAGTATAGTGAGGGATACAATATTAGCAAAATTCGTAACTTCAAAGGCATAATAGATCACTCGTAAAGTTAAGGGTATCACAAGATTTTTTCTATAAAGTACATGAATATATTTATGCATTTGGCCCTCCTCTTCTACTTTATGAAAAAATCTCTCTTCATTTTTTTTTCTTGAAATGTAATCACAACAGAAATAATGCTGCAACAATAAATACAAGATATCATTATGTAATTTGAAATTAAATAACAATCCAGACTCCATTTATAGTATTGAAAATTAGTTAAATAGGTAATTTATAATATCATACAAATATTTATAATACTAGAAATTTCATATTTTAAAAATCTATTATTAAATATGAGAAAAAATAAAAAATGGTAAATTATATTTGTTGCCGGTGACTGATGGTAGTGGTCGACGGTGCCTAGTGGTGGTGGCTGCTAGTGAATGATGACTAGTGGTAGTGATTACCAGTGATTAATGAATTAAAAAATGCATATTTATAAGGTTATAATAAGTTTATTAATCTCCAAAATAATATTTTATCCTTTTAAAAATGAAAAGTTATTTTCCTTAAAAAGGACTTAAGCATCGTTTTAGTCATTTTGGTAAAAATCGACCAATTTTTGAAAATTGATTTTCCAAAAAGTAGAGGCTACTTCTTAGAAAGTACAATGTGGTTATATTTGATCTTTATTACCCTATTTCTTATTCAATTCAATAATGGACTCAAAAACTCTTTTTCATCATGCTCTGTTTCAGGTCAGTCGAACTAAAATTAGGCATATGACTGGAACCCTTTGTGATTGTCCCTAGTTTATTTGACTAATTTTTTTTTTATTTTACTCCCTTAATTTCAAAAATAAAAAAAAAAAAAAATTCCAAGCCTCTTTCATTGAATCTAACTCTGGCACTAGGAGCTCATTTGATGTTTTATGTGATAAAAGCAAGTTGCTCTAACATTTGACTTTAAACGTTATGATCATTGACAGAGCTAGAGGAGGATGAATTTTTTTTTAAAGAATTACCTCATAAAATATTGAATTTTTTATTTATCTTTTAAAATAGTAAATTTAGCTCTTAAATTTTTTTTTAGCCCTCTAATTTTAATTTCTAGCTTCTTCACTAGTTATAGTGAGAGCGAAGAGTTGTGGATCTTTAGATAATTTGCAAATATGGAAAAAGAACAAATTAATAATGTCATTGCTAATAACAAATTTGTAGGGTTAGTAAGAAGTTGGCATCTTGGGATACGTTTACTTACAGAAAATAGTTTTCTGTTTTTTAAGAAAATAGTTTTTAAAAAAAATGAAAAATGCATTCACTTGATAATAATAAAAAATATATTTTAATCTAACTTCACAAACATTATTCATAAGTTTCATAATTAAAAAAAATAAAATGTAATAAAATAAATTTAGAATTTTTTATGTAAAAGTTTTTGAAATTTTATTATTGATTATTATAATAATAATATATTTTTATCATTTTATAAATTTTTTTGAAAATAAAGGCTACAATATATTGGTAATAATAAAATTAATTATTTATTAAAGCATAATATAAATTTTTATTTTTAAATGAAAATGTAGAAAAAATTATTTATTGACATTGTAATTTTAATTATGAAAATGTCATTTTTAAAAAGTAAAAAAGAGTTAGAAAACATGTCTTTTGTTATAAAGGAAAACTCTGAAAAACAACTTAAAAGTTATTTTTCAAATCATAGTTAAATTTTAAAAAACTGAACCAATTAGAAAATTGACTGATTTGAGCACAAAATTCTGTTTTCTAATTTTCTTGGAAAATTTTTTAGAAAATTACTTCAGTTTTCTATATGTGAACACACCCATGATTTCTTCAACCATTTATCTTATATTCAAAAATTGCTCAAAATCAAATATTTAAGTGTGGCCACCCCATTTCTCTTCCTCCTCCGTCTCTAAAGATGTAACCTTTTTCATTATTTGCTCTCTTTTAATTCTTGTATATTGTTTGGTTTTTACATTCGGTTTAGAATAAATGAATCATAATTGTACAATTTATTTATAAATGAATTTATCATTTTTGTTATGCTACAATTTAAAATAAATAATTCAATAGAATTCCACAAAATTATGTTTGGAATAATTCTTAAAATGAAAATTCATTTATCTTTATTTTCTAAAATATCTCTGACATAATAATTTAACAAAAATACTAATATAAATAAATGCACTCATATTTCATCCTAATTAATTATTTAAAATTTTAAAGTTCATATTTTAAGTCATTGCAAATGTCTAAATTTTAATTTTCATTAATAGATTAAAATATATTCAAATTTAAAAACTCATTCAAATTCAATGTATAATCATAGTCGTGTACAATAGCAATTTCATACTCTTTAAAAAATATTAGAAAATCTAGAAAAAATATATAATTATAGAGATATACAATAAGAAGGAAAAAGAGAAAATGACCACTTTTATTTTATATAAAGCAATAACATTAGCACAAGGCAATTTAATCGATAAAAAAATGATAAGATAAGAGAACACGGCTACGTGTTTTGGATATTTAGAATTCAATTCATTTAGATAAGCTTACCAAATTCTACAGAATTTAAGTTCATATTTTTTTTATTTTAAATATAAAATTTTGGATTTATAAATAAATTCTAAAAAATTATGTGAAATTCATCCGTTGAAAACGGATTCTTATGTTATAAATACTATTTTTCCATTGGTTCTCTCATTTAAGTTGGATTGGCAAGATAGAGATACGTAGTTTTACCAAATTTTACAACTTTAGATGCAAATTTATTAAAATTTTGGGTGCAATCACCTAAGTAGGCAAATTTATGCATTTGACTATAATTTATAAGGTAAAATTATTTGTTCTCTATGTTTGATCATAAATATTTGGTAAATAAAGTGATTGGTCCTTGAGATTTAAATAATTTAATATAGCTGAAATTAGGAGTTAATCAATGTATTTTTCAAATAAAAAGGGTGAAATTATTATGAGCAAACTTATGGACTAAATAGTTTTTATCCTTATTTATTTACAATCTGTGGCTTTTTCTACCTCCCAGACGTCGTTCTCTATGTTCTTTTCGTAGAAGTACCTATTTTTGTACATTTCTTCATCGCATTTGGCCCCACACGAAATAGAGCTGGTCAACAAATCCAAGGGTTAGCGTCGGCCGGTCCTCGCTTTTGACGGTCAAACAGAGTCGTTATCTGGAAGTTCACTATTTGATCAACCGAATGACAATATTATATTTATAATAAAAAATCGAACGGTTGGTTAATTCTTATCTGAAAATTTAAAGGTCCATTTATTAAAAAAACAGTTTTTTATTTTTTATTTTTTATTTTTTAAAAAGATAAAAATTAAAAAATACAAAATGAAAAAAAGATTCACTTGATAATAATAAAAAATTATATTTTAATTTAACTTCACAAATATTATTCATAACTTTCATTATAAAAATAAATTTAGAAGTTTTTTATGTAAAAATTTTTAAATTTTTATTATTGATTATTTATAATAATAATATTATTTTCTATCATTTTGTAATTTTTTTAAATAAAGGATATAATGCATTTGTGATAACAAAATTAATTAGTTATCAAAGTATAAAATAAATTTTTATTTTTTCAAATGTAAATATTTTATAAAAAATTATTTACTGGTATTATAATTTTAACTATGTTTTAAAATTAAAAAATAGTTGGAAACATGTTTTTATTATAAAGAAAAACTCTAAAAAATGAATTAAAGCTATTTTTTAAATTTTAATTAAATTTTAAAAAATTGTAAAAACTGTTTTTTAATTTTTTAAATAGAAAATCGATCGATTTGAATTCAAAATTTTATTTTTCAGTTTTTTTTTTTGACATTAGTTTTTTTTTTTTAAATTATTGTAAAAAATTATTTCAGTGTTCCATGGCTTTAACACACTTAACCGTCCGGCACCAAGAAATTATTTAAAAAACTGAGATAATTTCTTATTGTTTTTCATAATTTATGTCAAAGGGAAATCTTTGAGAAGAAACTGAGTTAATAAAATTAGTTCCTCTCGTCTTGCTTTTTACTCTTTTACTTTATGTGTTTCTTGTGCTTCTTTTTCTTTTGCCTTCGGAGACAAAGATTCTGTCTTTCAGCATTTCTTTTCCTGTCAGTAAGGTAAATACTAAGTACCATTTCTTGCTCATCTATGCCGTGGAAGAATATAGTATCCTTTTTTTCTGTTCAGGATTTCCTTAGCGTCTTTCAGGTTAGTTGATAAATTATTATTAACTTTAATTATTATTCTAAGAACTTTTAAAAGGCAGTTTTTGTCAAGATCTAATTATTATGGTTATGGCTTTTTGTTTTTAATTCATTATTATATCCTACAAAAGGGTATCACTGAAACTTGCAGTGTTCCTTAGGGAAGACGGCCATTTTTGACTTCATTGAATCTCTATTTTCTCTACTAATACATGGGTTTCATGTATAAAATGAAAATTGAAGAGTAAAGTTTTGAGCTTTAACTTTCTGGGTCCTTGTTGGCTTCAAAGCCGAACTGATAACTATTAGTGTCGGCAAGTAATTTGAAATTTCTGGTTATTTCCGATTTTGTCAGTGAATGAGATATTTAGACTGAAATATTATCTATTGTATCTCAAAATTTTAATAACTACTAATTTTTGGTTAGTTCAGTGATTTGGTCAATAACTGCAACTAACCAAAATATCACAAAATCAGCAAATATTTATAGTGGAAGAAAGATTTTTTTTTTCCAGTTTATTTATTATATATTGACAAAAAAAAATCAAATTATTAGTCAAATTTTTTTAAAGAAAAGGTATTTAGTCCCATCAAGTGGGTTAAACAGGAATTAAAGATATTTCTAAACTTAATCATTCTGCATTTGTAAAAAGAATATTGATAGAAATTTTTGTGGTTAATTACAAAGTCTTTTTCATTTAAGTATTACTTGAATACTCAATATAATTATATTATAAATACATGTTTTATGCTCATAATTGTTGCTTAAACTTCACTTGGTTTGAGTTAATTGTATGTTTTCCATTTAGCAGCAAGGAAGAATGAGAGAGGTGGATCTTGGTGCTCATACTATTAGGTCTCATGGAGCAAAAGTTGCAAAGAATCATATGCATGATTGGCTTATATTACTACTACTTGTAGTAATAGAGATTGTTCTTTTTATTATCCATCCATTTTATAGATTTGTTGGGAAGGACATGATGGAAGACCTTAAATATCCTTTCAAAGATAATACTGTGCCTGGTTGGTCTGTCCCTGTAAGTTTTCTTTACAATCCATTTAAATTTTTCCTATAATCATTTACCAGATTGTGATTAGTTAGTATTTGTTCTTGATGATCAGTTATATGCAGTTCTGCTTCCTATTGTCATTTTCATTTTCGTTTATGTTCGACGAAGAGATGTTTATGATCTGCACCACAGCATTCTAGGCTTACTATTTTCTGTCCTTATTACTGCTATTATAACGGAGGCAATAAAAGTTGCAGTAGGTCGACCGAGACCGGATTTCTTCTGGCGTTGCTTTCCTGATGGAAAGGAAGTAAGTAATATTTTTTCTCTTCATTTTCTTTCATCTTCTTTCTTTTTTCCATTCTGCACAATTGTTTCTTAGAATATTTGTTTCTGGGTTTGCCTAGTTTTATGATCAATGGGGAGATGTAATATGCCATGGAAAGAAAAGTGATATAAGGGAAGGACATAAGAGTTTTCCTAGTGGACACACCTCAGGTATTCTCAAATTTTAAATATTTAATAATTAACTATGTTGAAATTAGATGTAGTTGATGAGGAATTAATTAATGTTTGTTGTTGGTGCAGGGTCTTTTGCTGGGTTGGGATTTCTGTCATTATACTTGTCTGGTAAAATTCAAGTATTTAATCGCAGAGGTCATGTGGCAAAACTGTGTGTTATTATTCTACCTCTCCTTGCTGCTGCTCTTGTTGGTATATCTCGAGTCGATGACTACTGGCATCACTGGACGGATGTCTTTGCCGGAGCTATTTTAGGTCAGTCCCATGTCCGTTGGACTTTGAGATTAAAATTAATTTTTCCGAAAAAGATTGATTGTTAATAGATTTTATTGAACAAAATAGCAATTTGAGATTGTGTTTTTGAATTGGTTCGAAATTTTCGTTACTGAAACATATGAACTCGGAGGGGCAGAATTTGAAATAGTATAAGGATGTACCTGTTAAGATTAACATATAATACATAGTAAGCTTATCGAACAAGTTCGAACAAGCCTTTCTTCTTTTTTTGTTTTTGAGATGTGCCTCAAGCCCGTCTTGAACAGCTTGACTTATATACAGTCTTTAGCAATAACCCATCCGTAGTTGCATAGATTTCTGCCCTTAATTGGATACAATTAAAATCTGATAGTATAATAACTTGTCTGTATGATTGCAGGGCTTGTTGTTTCAGCATTTTGCTACATGCAATTTTTTCCAGCTCCATATGACAATGAAGGTACTATAATTCTCTTTTTGAGCAGAAATTTAGCACTAAAATTGATTATTTTAAGGTGGAATTAATTAGTAATTACTCTTACGATTACTGCAGGATGGGGGCCTTATGCATATTTCAAAGCTTTAGAGGAGTCGCGTTCTGAGACGAGCGGAGGACAGACTGGAAATGCACTGAATGTGCAGGCCATGGATGTACAAGTGGTTAATTTACAAGGTATAAGGGGAAACAGCGACCAATTTACATCGTTGGATGAATTGGAATCTGGAACTGGAAGGAGATGATGAATATGTATATTTTATTTATTTATTTATTTATTTTAATGTGTTCACTTGTGTGTATAATTTTAGGCTTTTTGTTAGAGTTATAAGGAAAGCAAAATAAATGGGTTACTTGAATGTACTCATAAATAAGGTTACTTTGAGTAATTTTTGGAGCATTAGAATGGTTTTGCAAATCAAGGAAAAAGTTTATGAAAGCAAACCACAAGCCTTGGCTACTAGTTACGATAATAATTTTTGAAAAGCAACATAAAAAATATAGGATCAACTCATTTCTTCTTTGTGAAGTAAAATTAAGTTAGTTTGTCTTCTCATTTTACACGTTAGAATAAGAAATTTCGAGTTTTTAAATCCTTTGATCACAACAGCGTTTGTCAATTTATTAATTTGATAAGTAATTTGATAATCTAATATTCTTCTTAGCGAATATTTATAACAGATTCGTAGAATCACCCATTTGAGATTTCTAAAATTTAAATTTGAATGGCTATTGATTATTACATTACCAAAGCATGTAATCCTAATTTGTTGATGTGGTTTATATAGGAAGCATTAAGTAACAAAACCTTCTTTCTCGTATAATATCAAAATCAAACATATAATATTTTACTAACTACACTCACACCTAGTCTCTATGTTAATGTCAGCTTATAAAATAAGTAGAATGCCATGTGTCCTTCTATTCTGGAGAATTGAATTTAGTGTTTTCTTTTATTTATTAATTTTTTAAAATTAGGAAGCGACTCAACTATATTTCAGGTGAATTTTATATATAACGTTAAAAATATCTGAATAACAGGGTGGAAACACCGTATTAAGAAAATTTATGTAAAATTATTTTCTTTTCCAATCCACAAATTGGCTGTTGCCACGGACTTTTTCTTAAAGGCATTGAATCATATAGAGAAGGAACAAAAAAATTTCGTATCATAGCAAGCAAGGAATATAAAAAGATCAAAAAAGGCTGTTTTCATAAAGTTTAATTGATTTAGAGACACAATGTAATGGTAATTAATAATCTAATGTAAAGTCAACTTTCAATTAATTATAAAATATAAACTAGTCATATGACCCCACGTTATGAGAAAATATAATTTTATTATATTGTTTTAAAAATTCAAATCATATTATGTGAATTTAATATTCCTGTTTTTATTACTATATTCTAAAATATTGACACATAAATTTAATTAACTATTTGTTCTAATTGAGTTCAATGACCAATAACCCCGTCGTAAATTTATTGTATTGAATAAAAAGTTGTTTATTTTTTTAATAATTAGTTATTCAAACAATAAATTCATTACGTTATTGAAAAATTCTTTGATTTTTTGATAATCAATAACCTCGTATATTTCCTTTCTTTTTAAATAATTATCACATTTGGATATTATACATCTACTAAAAAAATCATTCAATTTGTCTAAATTACAAATAATTATTGAGTGAACTAATTATATTACTTTTAGTTTATATAAGTTACAATAATTATTGAGAAATTAAAGCAATCATTATTGATAATATATAAAGGTAAAATAAAAAAATTATTATCTATTAAATTTATAAATATAATAAGTATTTCGAAACATTTTTTTTGAAATATGATAAATATTTAGGAAGATAGAGAATATATTTTGTAGTGTATTCATATACATTTACAATTTGTAATAATATAAGAAACGATTTTGAAATTTTTATAGTGAATTAATATCATTAATTCTTAGTTTATTGCTCTTGAAGTTAGAGCTACTTTTAGCGTTAAATTTGCCAATAGAAAATTCATGCATTAATTGCTACTTCAAATCAGCATTAATAATTAGCCATTTTTTTAAAAAAATTTATTATTATTTTCTCTAAAATTTCTTTTTTTTTTATCGTGATTGGTCAATTTAATTATTTATTAAAATTATTCATATTTAAGTATTTGAGTTGTTTAAATTATAGGCTCAACTAAAATCTGGCTACAATTATTTTTTTTGAATTATTTAAATTAAATGGTATCTAAATTGTTTAAATTATATATTCAACTAAAATCTAGCTAAGATTATCAACTATTTCTATAATTTTATTTAATTGTATTTAATTACTTTTTATACGGAATTAAAATCATGATGAGTAATATTTTTAGTAAATGATAAAAAAATTATAAATTAAATCGCAAATACCTGCACTGAAAAGCAAGCAAGCCGTGCTTTTTGAAACATAAATTGGTGGATGTGGATGACAGTTTACCGAAAATAGGGCCACAATGTTGTCTGTTTTCCTCACCAACTGTTCATTTTTAGGATTATTGTTTTGTCTACTTCTGTCTTTCCGTTTTCAAATTTGACTTGCTTTTTGACAACTCATTTCTTTTAAGACTCCAATCACAATTCACTAACACACCCCACATTATCCCCTCCTTGTCACCCACTACATGAAAGATGACACCAAAATTTTTCAATATTGATTAAAAAAGAGAGAGAGACAGACAGAGAGATTAGCTTTTCTTTTAGAATCGAGTTAAATCATCTGATTTGGTTCAATTTGTTTTGCAACAAAACAAATTTATTTTTTATAATCAAACTGAAATCCCACCTCAAGTGCAAGCTAAAACTACACTTCTTAATCCGATTGAAAATTAAATTAAAAATCAATTGCATTTAATTTTTTAATTTTAGATCATGTTCAATAAAATTTTTTCATGTAATGTTTAATATTTGATTAATGTTTATTATTTATACTATTCCTTGAAAAAATTAATTAATTATAAAACGTTATTTCTTTTAATTTATGATGAAAAGCTATCAGCTTACAAAATATTTAATTTTATGGAACATCCTGTTATGCAGTTTTGTTTCTATACTATCAACATCACTGGAAACAAAAAGCTCCAATTCCTGCAAAACGACATTATATTTTAGCCATGATTAGTTGAGTGCTAACTCAAAAGCCAAAAAAACCTTCCTTAGATGACTATTGTCCAACTCATTCGCTCAATCGTCTAGGTGATTTGCAAAATATAATCTTATCTTAATTATTTAAAAAATATATTAATATTTTCTTATAATTTACTTTCACTATATTAGAAAATTATTTCATTCAATTTTTGTATTTTTTCTATTAAATATTTTATGAATTAATAAAAATATTTTTTTATTAATTATGACCTTTAATATATTTTTAAAAACACAGAAAAGATTAATTTTATTTTTCAAACTATAGAGTCTGTACTGAAATTTTTTTAATGTAATATTTTAGTATCTTTCCTTTAAATATTTATATTTTCTTATTGACTTAACAGAAAAGATGTAAAAATTGGATAAAAAAATTTATTAGTGCAACTGAAGTAAAGTATGGGAAAAATTTGATCTATTTTTTAAAAGACAGAGATGGATCGGTTACGATTCCAAATTGTAGGATTGCACTGTAATTTCTTTTGAAATTATAATACTATAGTAATACATTTCTTTTAGAAAATTATAATTAAATATTAAATGCGGTCTTACGCGTTAAAAGATCTTCAAAGAAAAGATATATCGCACATTTTCTTTCACTTTGAAAAAAAACTTCCCCACCGTCAGTCACTTTCTATCCTTCATTTACAAATTCTAAAATTTCTCCCCTGCAGTTCAGGTTAGTTCGTCTTCCATATTTTCTACTATTTTTTATTTTATTTTTATTATTTTTTTAGTTTACATTCCTTTCTGAATTCAATGAAAAACTGTTTGGTTGCCGAGAAATTGGAAGAAAATCGGGAAAAAAAAGGAGCGTGCAGTTACTTTTCCTCTGACTGTATTGGAAAATGTACAGAGACGCTGAACGGAACTTAACTTGGCTTCTATTTTAGAGTGGAGTGCAGTTTCAATTGTTATAATTTTGATTATTAGAATATTATAATTAGTTTCATTTCTTGCATTTTTCATACTTAGCAGCCAAACGGCGTCCAGAAAAGCTTTAGTTTATTTCAGTTTGATTGATCCAGAACTTCTTCACAATTTTTGTTTTTTTTTTTGTTTTTTTAATTTTTCATTTGCAGTTACTGCGTGGACGGTTGAAAGTTGAGATACTTAATACTTAACTATAATTTTCTCTTTCCAGTTGTTATTCTGTTGTAGTTTTGGTTATATTTACTTGTATAACCTGTATCTGCGTGTTCGGGTGGTTCTTGTTTGTATTGGTGTGTCCTTGTTTTGTAAAATTGAGACAGTTATGGCCTTTTGTTTAATTTGGATGGTTTCTGGAGCTAATGTTGCAACCAAAGGATACAAACTAGCTATTGAACAAACAAGATATTTAAAATTACTCAAATGCCTAAAGCCTTAAAGCCTTTTACGCCATTTGATTTTTGAGCTTCTAAATTGCTAAAATAGCATGGTAAAGCTGTCAGAAAGGTCAATTTAGTATGGGGTCAAGATATATAGAATCATTCAGAATGGATATCTGACTTTACTTTATACTTTTTTATTTAAATCAATATACTTAAGATTTTATTTGTTTTAGCTAATCTTATAATTTGGATTCAGATCAGTGACCAAATGCCAGAGATTCAGTTGGGTTCTCACACAATAAAATCTCATGGAGCCAAAGTTGCCAGGGTTCATATGCACGACTGGCTGATTCTTTTGCTTCTTGTGGTGATAGATGTCGTTTTGAATGTTATAGAACCATTTCACCGTTTTGTTGGAAGGGATATGATGACAGACCTGTCATACCCACTGAAAGACAATACTGTTCCATTTTGGGCTGTTCCAGTATGTTTTAACTTTAGGAAATAATATCTTAGATTTGAAAATTTCTTTTTTGATATAACAGATTTTGTTGTTTCTTGTTACTAAAAATTTCCCCCCTTTCCCTGCCAACAGATTGTTGGGATATTGCTGCCTTTTGTCATCATTAGCGTCTATTACTTTATCAGAAGGGATGTCTATGACCTGCACCATGCTATTCTAGGTAGCTTTCAGTATCTTGTGCCTTTTTCATTCTTGTTCCCGCTGTTTGTTTGTGTTTTATTGATGCGATAATGAACTAAAATGGATGCAGGCCTTCTATTTTCTGTGCTTATTACTGCAGTCATAACCGATGCAATTAAAGATGGTGTCGGTCGTCCTAGACCTGACTTCTTTTGGCGTTGTTTCCCAAATGGCAAGGGGGTGAGTTCCCAGTTAACTAAACTGATATTCACTTGTCAGATTGAAGTTTGTAAACTGAGTTCTTACTTGGTGTTCATATTTTCACTTGATCAACATCATGGTGTTGTATGTCCAGGTGTTTGATAATGTCACAACAGATGTCATTTGTACCGGAGATAAGAGTGTCATTAAAGAAGGACACAAGAGTTTTCCTAGCGGCCATACTTCTTGTAAGCAGCCCCAATAACTCCAAGAACTGTATGCTTTACTAAATAAATGGGGATTTCTACATAATCTGTAACCATTTACTTTTTGTTGCATGGCATGTGTTATTGGAAAACGGAAATTGCTATCTGTATATATTTCTTAGCCTGTCTATAAGCAAAGGGGTACTGTTTAATCATTTCTGTCTTCTGTCCTGAATAATAGTTGCTTTTATTTCTCAGGTTGTAGTTCAATACATAAACTAATATTACCTATCCTTCTTGCTGTCTTGGAATGTACTAGAATCTGTTTTTGCAACTATGTTTTTCCTTAAATCATTTCTATGTACTCCTACATTTTCTTTCTATCATTCATAACTTCTCCTAATTATAAGACTTTGTTTGAGATTGATTTAGGGAATGCTGCTTTACATATGATTAGTTTTGTCACAGTTGCAAGTTGCACTTAATTGACTCCATGACCAGGTTTTTTCTTCTGTAGTTTGGCATAGTCAAACATACATGCTCCCACCCAGGGAAAAAAAAGCAGAAGAAATAGCTGCTGCTTAACACTTTATAGACAAAATGCAATATGTAATTATGGAAACTGCTCTAAGTTTCAATGTTTGTTTTTTATGATGATCTCTTGAAGTTACTCTAGCATATAAAAATTTCTTTTATTTCCTCAAGGCTGAAGTTACATTACATAAGTAGGAAGCCATTTAAAATTTTATTATTCTTATGTTGTATTGCTAGGTTCCTTTTTCATTGCTACAAGGTCATTTTGTTTCAAGAAAAAATTCACTAATTATAAGGAAAATGATGTCTTTTGCATTCATTACAACCTCTCTTCGAAGGATGCAATGTGCAAAATCCTGTCTACAGATAGTCGCCCTGCATCATATGTTTTGCATTGATAATGAGATGATAGCTAAGGGAATTCTGCCTTTTGATATGCAGGGTCCTTTGCGGGCCTCGGTTTTCTATCATGGTACTTATCTGGGAAAATCAGAGTTTTTGATCGTAGAGGCCATGTTGCAAAACTCTGTATTGTGATTTTACCATTGCTTGTTGCAGCTCTTATTGGTATTTCTCGAGTTGATGACTACTGGCATCACTGGCAAGATGTTTTTGCTGGGGGTCTTATAGGTCTGTTCGTCAAGGATTCAAATTTTTGCAATTTAAATAAAGTACTTATCAAATGAAAGCTTTACTCTGTTATCTTTGTGTGCAGGACTGACAGTTGCTTCGTTTTGTTACTTGCAATTCTTCCCACCCCCATATGATATTGATGGTATATTGTTCTATATTCCTTCTTCAATTGGCTACATATGATGTGCATTTATTGTTACTCTGTGTATTATGGTTTGCTTATTGCGAGTTGATATCCAGAAGATGTATTAAATGGGAATGCCTTACTGTTGCAATAATAAAAAAAACTGTTGCACTAAGTTTATATACATGCATGTGCTCTAAAAAGACATTGAGAAAAGAAAAAAAGGCAGAGTGACAATGGTTGCTGCTAGCTTCTCATAATATGTGGTGTATGTCTTACAGTTGTCTTAAAATGTTTGGTTTTTGATATTTTCTATTCGGCAGTTTCTATGTTTGTCGAAGAATGTCCCATTTAGAATCTTGTATCGTCTGATATTCAAAAGCTTTCCTGTGTCTTTGTTGAAGAGTTTTCTGCCTGAGGTAATAGGATATGCACACAAATACCACCTTGCCGGTGTCAATAAAAATTTATGTTTAGTCACTGAGGTCTCTTAAGCTGTCCCAACCTTAATTTGCCACCAAGTATGAGACCACTTTTTGATTCATGAAATGCAACAAGAAAAAATTACCAAGTTAATTTGTAGGAAAATTAATTATTGAGTTTAATCTGTTGGGAAAAGTAAATGGACATCAATTCCACATTAATGTCATTCAAAACTTTTCCCTGGACAATGCATTGATAGTAATGATTTTGTAGTTGTTTGTTTTTTTCTTGTTTTTGCTTTTTGTCAAATTACCTCAGCGAGTCTCTTATCATACAATTTTGTCTGGCATAGCTGAAATAGAATAAATTTTTCAGACTTCATGTCATCATGACTACATATTAATTATGGTGCATTAGCAGCATAACTTGTGCGTAAATTTCTTATCTTGCTCTATATGATTGTTCATGCAGGCTGGGGACCTCATGCATATTTTCAGATGTTGGCAGAATCTCGGAATGGCGCTCAGTCTTCCAACGACATCAATTCTCTTAATGTGCAGCAATCGGAGCTTCAGAGTGTATATATTGAATCTCAACATCGTACTATCATTACCCGGGACACGAGCCCCATTCTGGACGAAACACACTGAGAGGAGACTGATTTCATGCTTTTGAACATAGAAGAGAGAGAAAGCTGGGGTACTACATGTCCATACCAAGTAAACTCCGTAGAATATGTTCTTTTACAGTAGCAGACATCCCTATTTGATATGTCTACTCGTTCACCCCTGACCTTGAACAGACTCTTTTTTAGTGAGATTCATTCATTCAATTCAAGGGTTTGGCTGTTTATATTTTATACTTATAACAATAGTTTTATATTACTTGTGTGTCTTTTTGTATATATTCTCTGTTATTAATATGAGATTTATCCTCTTTGCATTAGATTCTATTGCTTTGTTTATTGAGAATGTTACTCCCCTCTGTCCTAAAAAAAAAAAAAAATAGTCCGTCTTTCCATTTTGGTGTGTTTCAAAATGTAGTCAATTTACTTTTTTTTACACTAGTTAATTTTTAAATTGGCTATTATAATAATTCTCATTAATTTTTTACTTTTTTTCGAGTCAATCTTACTTTTTCAAGTTAATTTAGCACATTAGTAGATGAAATTTTCAAATTTCTGTAAAGAAAAGTCATCAATATTGGTCATTTTTATTAGTTGCAATTTATATTCCCCATTTTATATTATTAATATGTTTTTTATTATTTCAATATAATAATTACTCATTTGTTATTTAAGATGGATATAAAGTTATAGTAATAAAATTGTATTCTAACTATAATAATTTATGTTTCTTAATTTATATGAAAAATAAAGTGGATTCTTATTATTTTTTTATTTGGAACGTATGAAGTATTATTATATGATTTAAATAATGAAAAGGACACTGGTGTCATTTTCATTTTGATATTATAACATGAGAGAATAAAACTAGTAAAGAAATAAAGGTGATATCTGCAAACATGAAAAGAAAAATAAAAACCAAAAACAATAAAAGCAGAAGAGGTTACTTGACAGTTAGCCAAAGAATGTTTAAGCTTAAAACATATGACTAACAGTAAAATTGTACAAGAACAGTAGCTGAAAATAGAAGTTCAAAACATATCAGCGGTAAAGTGGTCATAGCATTAGCAAGAATTCTTGTAAAATGTTTGATATATAAGAAGAAGAAAAGCATATATCAGTGCAAAAACATTAAATAATTCTTTTGCCTCAACTTTTAGCATCTCTATTGACAAAAAGATCGCAAATCTAAATTTGCTTCAACCAATTTACATATTCTTTTCTTTCTTTCAATTCTCTCTTTCCCTCAACATGGTTCTGAGGAATGTTCCTTCTCCTACTCTCCTAGCCAAACCCAAAAAAAGCCTTGCTGTATTTCCATTTTCTAGTTGCTATAAATACATTAAGGCCTCAATTACAAAACACAAAACTTTATAAAATCTTTCTGTTTTATAAGCAACTTAGTTTTATATTTTTTCTTGAAAAATGGCTTCTGGGAAAGCACTTAAGCGGTCCGATACAATTGCAGAGAGTATGCCTGATGCATTGAGGCAAAGCAAGTATCATATGAAGAGATGTTTTTCTAGGTGCATTCTTTTTGTGCAGATTATGTTTGTGTTTTTCTTAATTTCGCTAATTTTGCTCATAAATATTTGATCTTCTTTTCTTTGTTGGAATTTTTCTTTTTTTAAAAATAAAAGGTTTGTTGCAACTGGTAGAAAACTAATAAAACAACAAAATATAATGGACGAACTGGAGAAATCAATACAAGATAAGTCTGAAAGGAAGAAGGTCTTGGAAGGCTTACTTGGTTACATTCTGAGTTCAACTCAGGTATTTATTTTCTCCTTCTTTCTTTTGTGTATATTAACAAGGCACTATAATTTTAGGGATGTAAAAGTGAAATTTTCCCAGATGTATGGACTAAACTGTTATTTTCCAAATATTTTTGCAGGAAGCAGCTGTTGTTCCACCTTATATTGCATTTGCAGTAAGGCCAAATCCTGGATTTTGGGAATATGTTAAAGTGAATGCTGATGATTTAAGCGTAGAGGGTATCTCTTCATCAGAATACTTGCAGTTCAAAGAAATGATCTTCGACGAGAATTGGTATATATATATTTATAGAGACATATGCAGGCTCCTAGCAAGAAAAAAAAAAGAGAAAAAAAGGGAATTGAAAAACTTTTGAACCAGTAACTCTAATTATGAAAAATGAATTTGCGTTTTTCTTTTTTTTTTTTTTTTGTTATATGAGCAGGGGTAGAGATGAAAATGCTTTGGAAATAGATTTTGGAGCTGTTGATTTCTCAACTCCCCACCTCACTTTATCCTCTTCTATTGGGAAGGGCATGAATTACATTTCAAAATTTATTTCCTCAAAGCTTGGTGGTAGCTCTGCTGCTGCAAAGCCTTTGCTTGACTATTTGCTAGCCCTTAATTATCAGGGAGAGGTACCCATTTTTGACAAGAAATTTAAAAATATTAGTTATTTCCTTTAATTAATAGGTAGAAAATAACCTGTTTTAATATGCAGAGTCTTATAATCAATGAAAAGTTGGATTCAGTTGCAAAACTTCAAGCAGCACTAATGGAAGCTGAAAGTGTTCTCTCAGCATTTCCAAAAGACACACCACATCTGAATTTCCAACAAAGGTAATTTTCTATATTAATGCCCAAACAGACTTATTTCAAGAAGAGAATGCTATTTTCTAACTGTGAATTAATCAGGCTGAAAGAGTTGGGGTTTGAGAAGGGATGGGGGAATACTGCAGAAAGAGTAAAAGAGACAATGAGGATGCTTTCAGAATCACTTGAAGCACCGGACTCGGCGAAACTAGAGTTGTTCTTTAGCAGGCTTCCTAACATGTTCAACATTGTAATTTTCTCTCCACATGGCTACTTTGGTCAGGCAGATGTTCTTGGATTGCCGGATACTGGCGGCCAGGTGCATAACACATCCCCAAAAGAAACGTTACTAAAATTCTTGATCAATGCATTGAAATCTATAATGTGTGATTCTGTAGGTGGTTTACATTCTTGATCAAGTAAGAGCATTAGAGGAAGAGCTGCTGCTTAGAATCAAGCAACAAGGCCTAAACATGAAGCCTCAGATTCTTGTGGTGAGCAACTAAAATGCAAATTTCATGATTTAAAGATTTTCAGTCAATGAAAAGATTTCAATTATCTTTATTTGCTTATAGGTAACCAGACTAATTCCGGATGCTCGAGGAACTAAGTGCAACCAAGAAATGGAATCTATCATTGGCACAAAGCATTCTAACATTCTCAGAGTCCCATTCAAGACAGAAAAAGGAGTTGTTCCTCAATGGATCTCCCGTTTCGATGTCTATCCTTACCTTGAGAAATTTGCTCAAGCAAGTGCCTCATTTTCCTTCCATTAAGTTCATTTTATATCCCTGTTAGTTTTTTCATTATCTGTGAACTAATTTGTTTCCAATTTTTCTTTCCTCGGGCTCTTTGCTTATCATTAGGATGCTGCTGATAAAGTACTTGAACAAATGGAAAGCAAACCAGACCTCATTATTGGAAATTATAGTGATGGGAATTTGGTGGCATCTCTAATGGCTAACAGACTTGGAATTGCTCTGGTTTAAGCCTAGCTTTCAATTAGTCTTTTACTTACTTTTTTTTTCCTACTTGTAATTGGTCACTTCATTTATGTTCTAAAATTGATCTGCTATGAATCCAGGCAACTATAGCTCATGCTTTAGAGAAAACCAAGTATGAAGATTCAGATGCCAAATGGAAGCAATTAGACCCTAAATATCATTTTTCCTGTCAATTTACAGCTGACATGATTGCAATGAATGCAGCTGATTTTATCATTACAAGCACATACCAAGAAATTGCAGGAAGGTGAGTCTTTTTAACTAAAATCATATGCAACTAATGTTATCCTGATTATTGACTTGAAAAAATTTGTTTTTCTCACAGTAAGGATAGGCCTGGACAATATGAAAGCCATGAAGCATTTACTATGCCAGGCCTTTGCCGGGTTGTCTCAGGCATAAATGTCTTCGATCCAAAGTTCAACATTGCTGCTCCTGGAGCTGATCAATCTGTCTACTTTCCCTACACCGAGAAAGGAAGGCGGCTGACCTCCTTTCATCCTGCCATTGAAGAATTAATCTACAGCAAGGAAGATAACAATGAGCACATGTAAGTTTCTTAAGTTCTTTGATTTTTTTCAGTTAACTGGGCTCTGGCTGGCATTTGAATTCGCTATCTTATGACCCCGGAGACGATTTCAATACCAATAACAATAGGCCAAAACTCATTAATCTAAAATATGCCTGCAACAGTGGATACCTTGCAGACAGGAAGAAACCAATAATTTTCTCCATGGCAAGACTTGATACTGTAAAGAACATTACAGGACTAACAGAGTGGTATGGAAAGAACAAGAGGCTGCGAAACTTAGTAAATCTTGTGGTTGTAGCAGGATTCTTTGATCCGTCTAAATCAAAAGATAGAGAAGAAATTGCAGAAATAAACAAAATGCATGCCTTAATAGAAAAATACCAACTTAAGGGTCAAATAAGATGGATAGCAGCTCAAACTGATAGATACCGAAACGGAGAGCTTTATCGATGCATTGCAGATACTAAAGGAGCTTTTGTGCAGCCAGCACTTTATGAGGCTTTTGGTCTAACAGTGATTGAAGCAATGAACTGTGGATTACCCACTTTCGCCACTAATCAAGGTGGTCCAGCAGAAATTATTGTTGACGGTGTTTCAGGTTTCCATATTGATCCAAATAATGGAGATGAATCAAGCAATAAGATTGCAGATTTCTTTGAGAAATGCAAGAGAGATAGTGAATATTGGAACAGAGTGTCTTCAGCTGGCCTGCAGCGCATATACGAATGGTAATTGCATAACACAAGAAAATTATGATATAAATCCTTTTATACAAACTTCACTATGGTCACTTTACCTGACTTTTGTACTTCATTTGTAGCTATACATGGAAGATTTATGCAAATAAAGTACTGAACATGGGATCCATTTACGGGTTCTGGAGGCAGCTAAACAAAGAACAGAAACTTGCTAAGCAAAGATACATCGAAGCATTTTACAGTCTTCAGTTCAGGAATTTGGTGAGTTTTTTTCTTTTCAAACTCGCAATATCTTAGTCCTGGAGACTACTTATGCAATTGGTGCATTGACCTAATGTACCTTCTTTTACAGGTGAAGAATGTTCCTATCCTAGATGCTGAACCCAAAAAACAACCTTCATCATCAACTCTAGCCAGGAAACCAAAAGAACCAGCAGCATCCGCTGCTGAGTCACAATCACAAACAACCCAGAAAGCTAAATTGAAAGAAGAAGCCCCTGAAATGGAGACGCCTAAACCTCAAACAAGAAAAACGTAAGTCATCTAATAAAGTCCGTTCAGTATCACTGTTGAGAAAAGCACTATGTTGAAACTGTTGACTATAAGTTATTAAAGTTCATATGAAAGTATACTTTATCTCTATAACATTTTAGGACTCTTGGCAATTCTTAACACAGAAAGACTTGGAATTTTTGCAGGAAAGGAGGTATAGAAGAGAAGAAAGAAGTGGTCTCATCAGAAAGCAGTCGTGCATGGATGTCAAGGAGTTGGTTTTTCATTACAATGACTTCTCTTTTTGCTGGTTATTACTTGCTAATGAAGTTGTATAGCATATTCACCTGGAGAAAATAGATATTCTTGATCCATTAAGATTCAGCAATCAAATAAAGATGATATATATTTCTCCTTTTCTTGAATTCATGTAGCTAATAATCAGCTGACTTAGAGGATAGAAATGCAATAATGTAATAATTGTCAAAAATAATGTATACCCCTTTGTACTTCTGTAATTTGTATACTTTTACAGGAAAATAAAATGAATAATTTGTATACTTTTACAGGAAAATAAAATGAATAAAAAGCAGAATGTTATAAGTTGCTGTTTTTTTTTTTAAAAAAAAAAGAAAATTATGAATTGAATCTTAACCCTAATCCTCTGGCTTTTTAGAGTTTTTCTTTTTACAATTTTTGTTTTATTTAAAGTATTAAATTAAAAGTATTACCTTTTTAAACTTTACTAGTCCACCAAAATGAAAAAGGGCAAAATGAGAATAAAATAGACCTAATTCTCTTTTAATCACGTAGGAAAAGGGTAAGACAATTTACTGCTCCCTCTGTTTCATTTTAACAGCAATAAATATTTATTTTACCTTGTTCCTTCTAAGTACTCATTTAAGATTTTGAGATTATATTAATTATTTTTTTCAACTTTATCCATATTTATTAGGTGTAATTTATTTTTATATTTACATTTAAAAAGATGAATTTAGATATTGTACAATGTATTTTTAGAAAATCTGGACTTGTGCTTGTCATTATTAGTTTAAGGTTACTTAATTTGGACTTGTGCTTGGATCACAATTGTACAAAGAGAGAAGACACAAATTGGAGACAATTTTCTCTTAGGCATGCATAAAATCATAAAACATGTCAGATTGGGATTTTGACTGTGTCATTCAAATTTATCCACTGCAACTTGAAAATCATCTCCTTAATATTTATGAATCCAAAAGTACTTTTAATTAAAATGTTCTGTAACACCTTAATAAATTGTCTCAAAGCTATAGCCTATCTCTTTATCTTTTTAAAAATTATAATATGAATTATTTATATATTTAGGGTATTCTCACATCAGTTTATATGCACTAAGATTAAATTTCTTCTTTGAATGATTTAACGATTCACTCTTTCATATCATTTTGATACATTTAGAAATACTATTTACGAAGTACTCCTTAATAGTATTAATTAATAAGAAGAAAACTCTTATTTTCGCTAACTACTATAATTTTATTATTGTTTGAGAATCTACTCTTATATTATTGAGTCAAAACTCACCAATTAAATTATTTTTTTAATGATGCATCAGAAAGGTAAATTCTATTACTTAGCTATATTAGATTTAGACCCTAAAATGAAACCCATTGATGAAAGCCATGCAATAGCATAATAACCTAATCACTAAAAGAAAAAAAATATGTTATTTTAATCTTATCTTTTACCTTGTCAAAGAAACCTATATAATATAAATGCTTGAAACTTGAAATTATACATAATCCAAAAGCATAAATACAAGGTTAAACATTGTTGATCCTAAATCTTAATTACCAGGTCAAAAAAACCCTAATCTGACCAATTAATTAACACAACTCTCTGTCTTCTAACATCACTTCCTTTTCTATATATAAACCTTCTCTTTCTTTACGCTTATATATCATCTACAGCTACTATATAATAAAACAATTACATGGAGAGCATTTCTAGTTCATTGAAGAGATTTCTGAGAAGAAGAAGAAGATACCAAACGTTTTATGGATCGAATTCGAATAAAAGGAAGCTTAAAGTGATAAGGTTAGGTGGAGGATCACGACGGCTATGGAAGTTGAGAACAATTCCAAAGCTGCAATGGAAACTTGAATCCCCCGTTAGAGCTCTGGTGAACTTTCATGAAGCTTATGTTGATATGATGATAAGGATAGCAAATGGTATGGGAAATTTGAAGAGGAAAGGATTGTTTGGAGGGAAAAAGATTGCAAAGGAGAGAGATATTTCAATGGTGTTTTGTGGAGAGGCATTGGTTGTAGATACTAAGTTGGTCCTTGAAATTTATAAGAGTATGGCTGCTTCCCACACTGAGTTAAGAGGGTCTTCATGTAACTGAGTATTTGAATATTTTGTTTGTTTGTTAGTTTAAACTCCCTTTATTTCTACAAAATAACTTATTTTTTGAAAATATTTAGAATGAAGTGTTTTCTTATAAAATATTTTAAAGTCACATATTTTCATATTTTCCTTTGTTGTATTGAAAAATAATAAAAAATTTAAATTCTAGTTTTTTTTAATAAAAATAATTTTATATTTTAAAATTTATTATTAAATGTGAGAAAAAAAAATGTAAAAAAAATGGTAAATTATGAAAGTTGCTTAAAATACTTTCCGTGAAAGCCATAAATAATAAAAAATTGTGAAAGATATTTTCCTCCAAATTATTCTATGGAGCCTTGGTTTTTTTCGCCGCATTTTATTTTCAGGGACTGTCTAATCTAGCTCGAAATTCAATCACGGTTAAGACTTTTTACCCCTGTGTATTTAGTAGAGATTGAATCCAAGAGCTCTTCCATATACTTAACCTGCGCTGCCAACTGAGCCATAACCCGTAGGTTTTTTTTTCTCTCTTCTTTTTTTGGTGCTTCGTAAGAGTGTAAATTTGTTGGAAAAAATTTATTTAGACCGGATTCATGGCCCCACCTATGAACCAAACTAATACAATTAAAGATTTTTATTAAAATGAGAATATTTCTAATCATATATTTTTTTAAAAAATCTTTAATTTCGTTAGTTTAGTTGATAAGTTGAGCCATAAACCCGGTGTAGGCAAGTTTTTTCCAAATTTATTAACTAATATAACGTGATATAAGATAACGTTATAATAAGATAGTGATTGACAAACGTTATATTTACAGTAGTAAAAAATAATTCATGATGTTCTTGTATTAAAATAAGGTCTAAATCAGATCGTGAATATCGGGGGGGGGGGGGGGGGGGGGGGGGGGGGGGAGAGAAACCAACACTATCTGTCATTTTAATATGAAAAACAAGTTAGGTAACATACAAACCATGATTACTAATAATAAAATTTTCAAGATGTATAGAATTATCTTTCAAAAATAAATAAATTTAAAATAGTTGAATCTTAATTTTGATTGTCGCAAATCACAAATTATCCTCTCTTTAAATGACTTGATCAAAAAAAAGGTAGAACGAAATCAAAGCAACTCTCTAAGCTATTTGATAAAATGAAAGCAGTAAAACGAAATCGTGATAATAGAAAAGTAAGGAGAATATACAGAGAAAAATATGAGTATTATTCTTATTAATTCAAAAGCCATATATATTAGCACAAGAGTAATACTCCATAACAAAAAAAGAAATGGACTTTTCACTAATTAGGAATATAGACTTTAGTGATATCCACTAATTTCATAATAAAAAAAATATTAATGTATTATATTGTTTAGTCATATAATGTGTTACACCATAATTTTTCTATTATATTATATATATAGTGAGTTTTAATTTCTATTTTATATCAAACAATAAATCTTATAATATATATCTTAATAAATAAATAACAAAATTATATTTATTTTTTGTAGAATAAGTTACATGTACAAAATAATTATAACCAACCGAATTAAAGATTTATTAAAAATAATAGTTAAATATATTATGTTCTTACACTTAATATGTACCTTAATTATATAATATAATATAACCAATCAAAATTAAATTTATTTTATTTTTTAAACCAATAAAATTAAAATCCTTAAAGATATTATATTCTTACCATATTTAATATTCATCAAATAGTATTACCATATTATATTATATTATATTACCATGTAATATAGATATATTACCATATATTTCTATATATTACCATTATATTACCATATATTTCTATATATTACCATTATATTACCACATTATATATATATATATTACCATATAATAGGATTGCCATATTATGTTATATTACCATATTTAATATATACATTATATATCTTATTAATATTATATTATATGATTTTGATTTCAAAACAGTCATATTCAGAATAAAAAGGTGGAACTGAATAATATTACTATATTTTATATATACTTTATATAGTATTTAATACAATTTCTTACTTTGTCCAATAGAATCTAGATTTTGGTAGGAATTTAATATGACCAATAAAATAAAATAACTTTTATTTTTCAACCAATTAAATTTAAATTCTTAATGATATTAAGTTTTGTCTATCCATAAACTTAATAGGGCATTTTTGGCAATCCAATATTCCCCTACCAATTTCAACTTTCATATATAATATTTTTTCTTTGCACATTACTATCGCTCGTTTTATACTCGTTCTTTATTTTTTATAATATTAAGTATCAGTTATTTTATTTTATTTTTCTAAATTTTTATAATGTTAAAACATGATTTCATGTTGAGGTAATATGAATATAATGGCTAATTAATAAAATTAAAAATTATATTAAAATTAAAATATATTAAAGTTTTTTAAGCAATTAATCCTACATTCAAACAACTTTATACCATATTTCATAAAAATAGATAAATGAATTCCACTTTTACGACCTATAGTATCTTGAATAGTCATTCTTATTCCTAATATCATCATTAGTTAGACCCTTCTCAAGGATTCACTTAGTATAAAAATTGTAAGTAAGACATTCAATAGCCGATTGAGTTTTCAATAAACGAATGAGAAAAAAACAAGAATAAGAAATAAATTAAATATAGTCAATATAAAATAAAATGTGTAAACAAAATAGATTCCACACTTCTAAATTTTTTAAAGAATATAATAAAAAGAGATATGAAGAATGTAATATGAAAGATAGTTTTTATTATCTTTAAATATATATCAATTAACTAATAATTATATAACAAGTAAATCAATTATCCAATCCAAATCTTATAAAATGACAAAGTAATTATTTTTAAAATGTATAAAAAAAATAAAATGCTGAAAAAAGAGAATACCAAATCGACATTTATAAAATTTCTCTTTTTTCCAACTTGAAATATAGATATATAGATATAAGAATAAAATATATAATGATTTTTAAAAATAAAAAATAAAAAATTTCTATTTGAAATTTTATTTTTAAAATTATGGATTAACATGTGGAAGTAACAACATTTCTACAGTCAGAGACACTGTAGACTGTCCGCGAAAGAACAAAGTTGCCAACCAATACTGCACTACTTTCTCTACTAAAAAGTATAAACTCCATATTAAATTTGTACTTTTTGGAACTAATAATTTTCTCACGACATAAATATTAAATAGTACAAAATAATACAGGTCCGCTTAACTAGGCATGTGGCCTGGGCCCACATTCACTGTCTAAAATAAAATAATAAACGCTTATTAATTATTACTTTACATAATAAAAAATATTTAAGCTCCGAATTTGAAAAAAAATTAAAAATTATGAAAATCGAAACAATTTGTTTTTATTTTGATTTTTTTTTCTCCACCTTGACATCGTGATTGAATTTCTTTCCTTTATTATTTTTTAATTTTTAAATGTTTTTATTATTTAAAAATATTTTATTAGTCGGGTAAAATTGATTATAAATTGAAAGTTTATATCCTAAATTAATATCCAAAAATTGATTTTGGATAAATTGAATATTTAGTGAAATTGAGTATTTATTTATCTATAATAAGATGAAACAAAAGTTTGAACAACTTTTGTTAGCACGAAATTATTGCTCCACCGAGAAATAACCCACCCAACTAAAAGATTATAAATAAATAGAAGAAGTTTGTGGTGGTCAAGCCTCTTTGCAAGCTTGCCGATTAGGGAAGGATCATTATTCCTCAAATAAGTTAATGCTGAAAATGGAGTAATTTAACCAAATTGAATAAGCATAAATAAGAATTGAATAAGTATTTTGATAGCTACTTTTTTTTCCTTTTGTAAAAGTTATTTAGCATTTATAAATTATTTTAATTATATTTAAAAATGTTATATAATAAAAGTCTGATTGAATCGTATTTAATTCAGTTGAATTCGTTCAAATTCAGTGAATTTCTGCCTTCACCAAATTTTTAACCAATTTGGTTTTCAAAATATTATGGTACTGTAGCAAGAGATTTTTACCTAGTGAAATATGAGATGAATACATACATGAAATGATAAATCAAATATAAACATGATATTAATATTTATATATATGGAACGAAGAGAGTATTAAGTAGTATTTATTAGATTTTGAGTAGATATAAATAAAATGAATATGGTTATGATTAGTAAAACAGTGAAACAAATCAGATCGTAAATGAGATAATATTTTGCTGAGAGTTTCACTTAATACTATACAAATTAAATTCATCAATGAAATATATATTTTTTTAAACCACTAGTAGTATCTGAATTTTATTATTAGAAACAAATTAATTCGACTTAAAGTTTAGTCAAAGTTAAGGCTCTTTGCCCTCTCAACATATATGTTTATCGGAGTTAAACGTTAAAAACTCTTCGCACGTGCTAAGCATTTGTTGGCAAATTGAATGACAAAACTTACGTTGTCAATGAAATAGTTAATTTGACTGTTAGATGAAATTTGACTTTTTTTTTTTTCTTTTTTAATTATATATATGCAACGAAAATCCACGCATTCTAAGAGAGCACAGGGTAAAGTAGAGTATAACTAGTTCACTATCATCTAAAGCTTCTAGTTCGAAATGGGAACCGGAATCAGAAACTCGCTGGAAGAAGCTCCAGAGTCTCACTACCTCTCTCTCAGAAGCGGTGACATCGTCGAATCCGACAATGATCGACTGAAACAACTCGGTTACAAACAAGAACTCAGCCGTAGTCTCTCGTGCGTATAAATTTCCTTCTCTATCATCTCCATCTCCTTCTTTTTCTTCTTCTTCTTCTTCTTCGTCTTCTCTTCCGATTTTCTGCATCTATTTTTCGAATTTCTTGAATTATCTCTTGTTAATTAAATTCAAAAATGGCGATTAATGAGATTTATTAGTGTTTGGTTGTGTGATGTGCAGGGCAATATCAAACTTTTCGGTGACATTTTCCATCGTATCAGTGATTACAGGTCTAACGACATTGTACAGTACAGGTCTAAGTTTTGGGGGTCCTTTAACGATGGTATATGGGTGGCCAATTGTTGGGTTGCTAACTTCAATTGTGGGATTATCAATGGCTGAGATTTGTTCCGCTTATCCAACTTCTGGTGGGCTGTACTTTTGGAGTGCAAAGCTTTGTGGCAACAACTGGGGGCCTTTTGCTTCTTGGCTTACTGGCTGGTACGTTAATCCTCTGCCTCTTTGTTTCTTTCTATACGCAATTTTTTTTTAATTTGATTATTTGTATCATTCTGGAGTTCACAGTTGTCTTTTTCATAATTACTGCTAAATAACTGATTAAATCTGAATAATAATTTTCATAATTTTTAATTATTTAATAAGTGTTTATATATTTTTCATATCTTTATAGTATTAAACCTGGTCACAAGTTTGGGCACTCATTCTGTAAATATGACAAAAAATTGGACTTAAAGCAATCTTTTCTGAGCCCGAGCTCAATATGGGCTAGACCCACAATGAGCCTAATTCGAATCGGACTGAACTCAAACATGAATATGACAAGGCAAAGCTCACGGGTCTTAAGTTCTGGATTTGAGCAAAATTTTCAATTTTCTGTTTTCAAATTGAGTCGGGCTAGGGCCCAGTAAAACTTTTTTCGCAAAGTTGTTGAATCGGAAATTAGTAGCTCCGGACTCCGGTTATTAATATTTTGTAATATTTTTTAAGAATTTATGAAAGTGGCTACTTTTTATAAACTTGTTGTATTACAAAATAATAACTTAATTCACCAATTTTTTGTATTACGTTCTGTCACGTTACATAATAATAGCTTCAGGTACCACTATTCTGTAATAATTTCAAATAGTTCATAAAAAAAAAAAAAGATCGTGTTTGGCATTGTAAAATGGCCGGACTACAAAATAATAGCTTCAGTTGCTAATAATTTTGTAATTATTGTAATTTTTTTTTTTTTTTGTGAAGTATCTGTCTATACAATAACAGGTCAAATTGATAATATTTTGTAAAGTTTTCAAATATTTCATAAAATGTATTTGGCTCAAGTGAAACTATTTCATAAATAGTACTCCTTCCCGTCCCATAATATTTTTTCTACTTTTCTTTGGAATCCGTCCTAAAATATTATCTGGTTTCATTTTTTAAAAGTGAATAATATTTTTAAAGTTTATTATTTTACTCTTATTTAATATGTTTTTCTGTCGACAAATATAATAGTCAAATTACTATATTGTCATTAATTAAATCTCGATAGTCAAACTACTATATTGTCAATATATAATAGTCAAATGTTTGATTAAGTGTAAGAACAATTTAATGTGGATCAATTAATTTGTCTAAGTTAAAATAATTTATTGAGTAAATTGGCTATATTACCCTTCATTTGATACTAATTTCTAAGAAAATCATTAAATTGAAGTAATAATTATTGATTATATACAAAAGGTAAACATAGAAAAAAATATTTATCATTCCTTAAAACCACAAATATGACAAGTATTTTGGAATAAACTATTTTATGTGACAAGTATTATGGAACATAGTTAGTATAAAGATATATTAGGAAAAAATAAAATAAAAATTATAATTTAATCATATTAACTAAATTTTATTAATCCATTCACAATTGTAGTAATTTTAGATTTCCTTGTATCTAAAATTTATCTTGAAATACAATTCCTTCACATTTATCCAATTAACTTTTAGTTATAAATGATCAACTTTTAACTATAGACTCTCATTTATTGAATTTACAAAGCTCTGATTGAGAAAATGCTAAAATAAAAAATATGACAGCTAATAATTTAATACTTAATTATTTTTGAAGCTAATTAATCACAGAGTTTATTGTAGCTGTTTTAGTATTTTAGATAATATCTCCTAAAAATTAGGAAATTAGTTGGCTTTCCTACCGTCCAAAAATTGTCTTCTGTTCCTATTCCTACGCGTGGTTGGTGTGAATACGATGTCCGTTTTGTTTGGGAATCCAAAGACGTCAAAATGTATCATATCATAGTCTTGTTCGGTTTACAATCAGTTTGAATAGAAAATGAGAATTGGTTTAAAATAAAACCTTTAAAATGTAAATGACTTCATGGAAAACAATATCCCATATTCGGTAAACTTAATTATTTTATCTCTTTATTTTAGCTGCTGGTATTGGGTGATGGCTGAATTTATTTCTTTTTAATTAAAAAAATCAAAATAATTTTTTTAATTTATAAAAAATATTTTTTATTATTATAAAAAAAGCGCATTTTCAATTTTTTCAATTTTTAAGACAACTTTTTTTTCAAAAAATAAATAAGAAACTCTTTTTTAAGTAAATATACTCTTTGAAAAAAGAAATTGAAACATTTTATTATTTTGAAAAAATATTAATGATACTGTTAATTCTATTAAGTATTGAAAAACTAAAGAATATCATTAACCATATAAAATTCAACTCTATCCATGTCTATTAATGGTAATTCAACAAAATAGTAATAAATAATTTTAATATCAGTAAACATGTAAGTAGATATACGGATAACATGTTATTAATTAATAATTAATATTGTATTGTCTGGTATCGTACTCTCTATTTCATTTTTTTGTTTTTTATTTTTTAATGCAAAAAGCTCAAAAACTAGAAATGTACGAAGGTGGCCACATGACCTTGATGGGTCTATGTATGTACCTCATGGTGATAAATAGGCTGTCACCGTCCAAGATGATTGCGTCATAAATGGCTGCCACCAACCATCTTAGCTGCATTAGCTATAGCATGATTTTTTCCATATTTTTTATTTTGCATATAAATTTTTAAAATTATATTATTAGAAAGGCTTTTTCTTCTTTTGAATTGTGTGCAAATAAATTGTTTCTATCATCCTAAAATTGCAAAATTAATATGGGGTAAGTATCATATAACTTTTTGTGAACATAACAAATTGTGAATTAGAATTAAATAAATTGAAAAAAACCCACTAAGTCATGATAAAAATTTACTTAAATTGTATATTTTTTTAATTCATTAAAAGACCTAATAAGTTGAAATAACATTATGTATAATATAATAGAAATCTCTCGCTCTTCATATGAATGAGATGGCGAGAAAACCAATCGTATCACACCTGATTGGGTTAGAATTGTGACTTTTAAAGTTTTATTTTTTTTAGGAAAATATATTATGTATTTTATTATTGTAATTAACCTTTTTCTATTATTTTTTTTCATTCAATTTGTAAATATTTTGCTCATAATTTCCGCAAAGTTTGACGAATCTCGAGATTTGGTTATACATAAGTAAATTGAAGAATTAAATAATTTTATAGAAAATTCCTAATTGTATTTGATTTAATCATCATCATTATTATTATTCCATCGATATAGACAGTTTTTACTAATGCATACCAAAAATAATAATTTTTTTTGAAATGATTGATGTTGATCACGAGGCCGTAACTGTACCAATGACTTTCATTAAGGGGGGACGGACCCAGTCTTACTCTTGGGTTGGAGGGACCACTTCCCTAGAATTTTCTTTTAAATATTTATTAAAATTCCATTTCCTTTTCTAATTATAAGAAATTATATTCCACCCCTTAACAAGTTAAATCTTAACTTTGTTTTCTAATTCTGACAAATGGTTATATTGGCCATGGAGATTTAGCTCAAAGAGGTTTTCCTGTTCATGTTTAAGAGCTTAGTATGTTTTTTGAAAAATATGGTTTTAACAACAATTTGAGTAAAGAGAAAACAGTTCTCTTAAACAAGAAGTGGAGTTCTCAATATTTGTGAATAGAAAAAGTTTATAGCCTGCAGTGTTTTCTCCTTATAGGCCTTACTAGGACAAGGATTAATTCAATGGATTAGGAAGTGTGATATAAACGGAAAAACTGATTTTATTTATTCTCTCCGTATATAGGTATTTTTCTTCTTAATGGATTTGAGTGAATATTTTAGTCAAATGCTTGTTAGAGAAAAACTGCGGCCAATATGGAAATATGGATTTTTAATGGTAAAAATCAAATATTTCACAACTCAAGATTCTTATTGTTATGTCAAAGATTCCAAACAAAACTTTCTGTTTTAAAAATATTCAACTTTAAAATAATAGAATAGAAAATTCTTCTTGTTGTTACTTTTTCAAGAACTATATATTAATGATAAGCTAAATATTATTAAAAGATACAGTTCTTTATGCACCCATCATGAAACTTATAATAATAAATAATAATTGACAACTAGTAAAGAGTAACTCTTGTGTAAATCTTTTTTATTGATTTGAGATCCAGATCAGCCGAAATAATATTGCGGTCTCTTGTACTCATCAAATTGTTGACAATTTTTGTAGCAGAGATTTTGAACATGAAACCTTCCGGTCTCGCGTAAGTGTTGTGAATTTAGTATATTTACTTGTTAAAATGAGCCAGAAAGGAATTTGCTGCACTGCTTCCTGTAAAAATAAAATAATATTTAGGTGGGAGATGAAATTCCATGTGTAGCTTAGCTAAGCCTTATTCCCATTTGGAAGCCTGTGACATTGGTGGCTTTCTTTGACCATGGACATCATTCCAAGAAAATAACTACTGCATACACAGTTTGATCTCCATTTGATCATTTACAACAAAAATACAATCTTTCTCTGAATAAAGAAATAACCAAAGATAGTAGAGTTTCAATCAAAGAAGACACAGCACAGACTAAGAAGGATGAGGAGGGAGACGGTGAAAGAGGAGAGGATACTCCAAGAAAGAATGGGAACCGAGAGATTGGTCTTTTTGGTCTGCAAAAGCAGAATATAATCTCTCTTTCTTTCTTTGAAACCTCTCATCCTTCAAGATCCTTATATTGCCAATATTGTTTTAGATAGTGAAAAAATGGCTCTTCCATCTCATACAGCTCAAAATGGCAAAGTTGCTCTTGATTCAGGAGCTGCTCGTCTTAGGGAGCTTGGATACAAACAAGAGCTCAAGCGTGATCTCTCGTAAATTTCTCAACAACCAGTTTTCCCGTTTCAGTTTAATTTACCCGTATCATTTTTAATAATGAAATGGGTTCCAAAATTGCAGGATGTTTTCCAATTTTGCCTTTTCTTTTTCGATCATATCAGTACTCACTGGCATAACCACCTTATATAACACTGGCTTGAATTTTGGTGGGCCAGTTTCATTGCAATATGGTTGGTTTATTGCTGGTTTGTTCACCATGGTTGTTGGGTTAGCGATGGCTGAGATTTGCTCCTCTTTCCCAACTTCTGGTGGTCTCTACTACTGGAGTGCAAAGCTTGCTGGCCCTAGTTGGGCTCCCTTTGCCTCATGGATAACTGGATGGTAATCTCTCTGGGTTGCAATTTTTGTGCTTCTAAAGTTTTATATTGACAATTTTCACTGGTTTCTTATGATGAGTCTCTTTCATTTCTTAGCTTCTTGGTCATCAATTTCACTTTTAAGTTCATGTTCTTAGGATGACTGACGGTTGATTAGTCATTAAAGTATTATACTCAATATCTTCCTCCTCGGGTCTAAATAAAATATTATGCCCCTCTCTAGCACCGTTCTTGCCCGATAAAATAATATCATTTTAAGATTTGAAAATTTTTGAAAATTTTGGGGCGTTACAAGATATTTGCAAAAGCTTCCTTGGGTTTAGGTCATGACTTAAGGCCTGTTATATATTTGATGTATTGCTTCGCTTTTTCTTTACATAGCACGTTGTTTTAGAATCCAAGGCATTTCCAACTATGAGCGCTATGTATTCTGCTATTTTGTATAGACTGTAAGATGGTTTAGAGCTTTTTCCTCGTTTTGAGGTTCTTCTGAGACTAAACTTCAAGGTTTTTCCATTATACTTACGAATCGTTTAACCACACTATTGGAACAGAATAGTAATTTGATGATTCTGTTATGTACTGAATAAAATTCTGTCAGATGGTTTAGAGCTTCATCTTCCATTTAGTCACTAAGATTCCACAGCCTTTTTCTTTTCAGTATAGGAACGTAAAATATCTCTTCGTAATTTGAATGAAAGTTTAGTGATGGATTAATTTGGTCTAGACATTGTACACCTCAAAATGTATTTTTTACTTGTCTCTAAAGTATGGCTAAAGATCCAACTTCTCTGACACAGGAAAAGCAGCTCATTTCTTTTTACTGTATAGGTTTTTGTAAGTGCTAAATTAGAGATTTACAAATCTCTCTCTCTCTCTCTCTCTCTCTCACACACACACACACACACACACTACCCCTGTAATCTGATTATCTTCCCAAAATTTAATAAAAAGGAGGGTGAGATAGTGATAACAATTTCACAAGTCGCACGACCCAGGTATCAACCAAAATACTGTTCTGACACTTGAATTGTCAAAAAATGAATGTGATTGAGATATCAGGAAAAGAACTAAAATACTTAAACTCTGATTGAGATATCAGGAAAAGAACTAAAATACTTAGATAGTTTCTTACACACCACATATGCTGACACATTTGAGACTTGCATTCGGTTTTGCACAATGTAACTTGGACTTAGTGTTCTTTATTATGTGAGCTGATTCTTGGGTAAAGTTTGGAATTTTGCAGCAGAAATTATATTATTAAGCATTGATTACATTTAACTAGCTCATTGTATTCTTCTGATTGCATAATAATACATATTTTCATATGATCTCCTGCAGTTCTGTATGCATATAAGTTTAAATATATATCTTACTCATTTAGTCACATTTTGCAAGTGAAGACACTGAAGTTGGTCTTCACAAGACATGTTTCATGGGTACATTGATTTTTTTTTTTTTTTTCCTTTTTCTTGCAGGTTCAACATTGTTGGTCAGGTATACCTGAGAATCAATGCTGAAGTTTTGTAGCCTTCCATATGTACTGGCTGCCAAGCATGTTTATGATGTGAAAAGGGCTTGTTATTCTAACTCCGTAATGTACAATCTTATTTGCAGTGGGCTGTTACAACCAGCATAGATTTCTCACTTGCGCAGTTGATTCAGGTGATTATTCTTCTTAGCACAGGTGGAAAAAATGGTGGCGGTTATGAGGCATCCAAATATGTAGTTATTGCTATGCATGGCGGAATTTTACTCTTACATGCTATGCTAAATAGTCTTCCCATCTCAGTGTTGTCTTTTTTTGGACAACTGGCTGCTGCTTGGAATCTTGTAGGTACGAAGAGTTTCTTATTCTATCTCTGTACTTCCCTGTTCCTTGAGCAAACCTTTTTCTTAAATCTCTGTTGCCTTTGGATTTTTCTAGGGGTTTTAGTTCTTACAATTCTTATTCCCTGTGTTGCAACTGAGAGGGCTAGTGCCAAGTTTGTTTTCACGCACTTCAACACGGATAACGGGGATGGAATCAATAGTAAAGCTTACATTTTTGTATTGGGACTTCTGATGAGCCAATATACTCTTACTGGTTATGATGCATCAGCTCATATGGTAAGTTACATTTTTCTTTAGACCTGTCTTCAAAAAACTGTTAGAAGAGTGGAAGGCTTAGTTTACCTCGAGAACTTCTATTAGGTAGAATAAAAAATTATTAATAGAAATAAAGTCATCTGAATTTCAGAGTGACACAAAGGTTGAAGCTGTTTCTTCATTTTTTTTTTAAAAAAAAAAAAAGAGAAAAAGAGAAAAAGAAAATTTTAACCAACTTCTACATTATATTGCCAAATGTTTAACTAATTTCTTGATTAATTAGTCTCTATTTCTGAGAAGAATTACAATTACTAGTTCATTAAAGTATTCTTATGCAGTTTCTTTTTCTTTTATGGTTAATGACAATTGGAAGGACTGGAATTAGATAAGTTATTTTCTATTTAAATTGTTATTTCCAGACAGAGGAAACAAAGAATGCTGATGAGAATGGACCTAAAGGAATAATAAGTGCCATTGGTATATCTGTTATATTTGGATGGTTTTACATTCTCGGTGTCACTTTTGCTGTTACCAACATCCCTTACCTTTTGAGCGAAGACAATGATGCTGGTGGTTACGCCATTGCTGAAATATTTTACCAAGCATTCAAGAGTAGATATGGTAGTGGAGTTGGAGGAATTGTTTGCTTAGGAGTAGTTGCTGTTGCCATATTTTTCTGCGGTATGAGTTCAGTAACTAGCAACTCAAGGTAATATATGTATGCACATATATGCTTCTTGTTTGATATCTCATGTGAAGCACTTGGAGATTGATTTCAAAGGCTCTTCATTTAGCTACTAACAATGCTACATATTCATTCTCAGAATGGCTTATGCATTTTCTAGAGATGGAGCAATGCCATTCTCATCACTTTGGCACAAAGTGAACAAGCAGGAGATCCCTATAAATGCTGTTTGGCTTGGTGCATTTATCTCGTTTTGCATGGCATTAACGGTATTAATTCCCTTTCCATTTCTTCCGGTCCAAATTTATTATATTGGCTATGTATCGTACAGAAAATCCCCTTGTGTAGTTACTGCTAATTGCCAGTAGACAAAATACATTTCTGTTTCCATTTTGCTGCAAATGCAATAAATCTGTAATATCTGTTTATATTGCAAGTGTTATGAAAAGCATTACTATGTTTTGCATTACAGATTAAGTTTGATTACCTTCTTTGACCATCTTTTTCCTTTACTCTGAATATAAAACGTAGTCCAGCAACCGAAATGTAGTGATTTATCAGTATTATATGACATTATCTTTGTTAATTTTTTTGGTAAAAACCTAATTTTCCATTTCACATCAGTTTTTTTAGCCAATGAAAATCCTTACTGATATCTGATCTCTGTTCGTATCTAATTCTGACACTTATCATTTCTTTCTTGCTTGATCTTGTGCAGTATCTTGGAAGTGCAGTGGCATTTCAAGCAATGGTATCCATAGCCACTATTGGATTGTATATTGCTTATGCCCTGCCTATCTTCTTCCGTGTTACCTTGGCGCGCAAGTCATTCATCCCTGGACCATTCAATTTGGGCCGCTACGGTGTGCTAATTGGTTGGACAGCAGTTCTTTGGGTGGTAACTATCTCAATCCTCTTCTCATTGCCTGTAGCCTACCCTATTACCAATGAGACACTCAATTACACTCCGGTCGCAGTTGGTGGCTTGCTCTTCCTCCTAATATCTTCCTGGATTTTAAATGCTAGGCACTGGTTTAAAGGTCCTATAACCAATGTAGATAGCTGAAGTAGAAAATGAACAATTTCATTTCTCATTAGGTTTATACTGCATTATGCTACTAGGGAATCTGGCACTTGAAATGTTTCAGGTCATAGTCTGCCATTAGAAAGCTGAAATTGTTATTGGATAATATTCTTTTCATATATGATATATTTTAATTTTCAAGCACCTATTAATTAATCACAATAGTTCTTTTTTAAGGATACTATTAAGATCTGTACTGTGAGGTAAGGAGATGTTATAAAATTTAATATGGAATTGGGCTCGCCAATTGGAAGGTCGTTTAACTTTTAGAGCCTGTTTGGATGGAGGTCAAGGTGGGTAAATAATGCTGAGAAGGAGCAAGTAACTTATGTATCCCTGTTTGTGAAGAAGCGAGTCAAAGAGGGATAAAGACAAATCAAAGTAATCCTTACCCTTATTTACTCCTCAAATCTTAATTTTTATATCTCGTATTGGGATGTAAAGAAAGAAAAGTAATATTTGAATTAATTTACAATTAAAAATGATATAATCTTCAATTTTACCATGAACTTTTCGAATAGTTGTAAGTTCACTTTAAGTCGACATTTATACCTTGGGTATCCTAAACTTATCATCTAGTTACTATTACACCTTATTAGAATGAAATTTCAACAATTCGAAAAGTTCAGAGCGAAATTGAAGGTTTGGCCATTAAAAATAAGCTTCGTCTCCCTCCCTTCACCTCTACCCAAACGTAAAGAATGTACATTACTTCTCCTTCTCTTTTCATTAATTTACCTATTTCCAAACACAATATTTTTATTATTGTCACCCTCCTTACTCTTCCCTCACCCATCCAAACAAAATTTTAAGTTGTGTGATTCTTGCAAACTCGTATAAAGTCTTACTAACATCGGTTCAATATTTATTACGTTTGTTCCGAGCCCGAGTGGGTTTCACTCCTATGGCTAAATAAGTGGATTTCATCCCATGATTTGTGTTCCTATTGGACCAGTTACCACTGAAAGGAAGTCTACGATGTTATAATTGGGCCTTGTTTGGTACTATGAGTTGTGGTTCTTTTACTCTCTTTGAAGTTCAGCACCCTCATTAAAATTTGTTACTCATTTCCTTAAATTAAAAGAAGGCTTAACGATAAATAAAAAAAAAAAAATCTCAATTTTGATCTTTTTATCAATTTTAATCAATTCTTTTAATTTTATCGATCAATACCACTTACTTAGTGTTTTATACTAATTCTAGACTCCGTTTATCTTCTGTCAATTTCATACTAATGTGAGAGCTATCTTTTATAAGTGGGCCCTATAACATTTAATGTCAGCACCATATATCCACGTATAAGTTTGAATTTTAACGTTTTTATCAAATCTGATCGGTTCTTTTAATTTATTAATTAACTATATACATTAAGTGTATAATAACCTTTTGAATATCTCATTATATATAATAACTTAAATTTATCCTTTTATAAATAATGTAAAACAATCTTATATAAAAATCTTACTGTGGTGGTAAACTTCAGTTAACTTATAAATATTTTCAGTTGGAGATTTTACAAATACTCCCGATTAGAATTAAGATTGCTTATTCCACCCGCTCACTTGGTTATCTGAACATATCTAAATGAAGCGGGTAAAAACTAATTTGTTTAAAAATGGAGCAATTACAAATATAATATTATATTAAATTACTCTTTCATTATAGAAAATTCAACAATTTAATTAGATTGAATTGACATATATTTTCATATATGATTATTAAATAACCTTTCAAAAAAAATAAAAATTTTAATTATTTTTCCAAAAAAGCTAATTGATCCCATAAAAGGAAAATCTAGTCAACCCTATCATGACCAAATAAACATAACTCCTTGTCATACATATATGCTTCTATATATGTAAATTTTTTTTAGTTCATAAATTCTTGCCTCACAATAAATCCACAATTCAAAATCACACCAAACATCATTAACCAAAATAAAATACCATAATAGTTATAAAATTCAATTAAAAAAATCGACCCTTAACTTTAAATTAAGTAACGCTTGTATCAATGAAGTAAAATTACATTTTTGGCCTCAAATTTTTACTCATTTAATTAACTTCAATTACATAGTACTAATTTAACTCACCTTTCACTTTATATAAATTTATCTATTTATTTAAAAAAATTTATGATTTTCATCCTTGTATTTTGTCATAATACATAACATATTTTTTGCCTCTGTTATAGAATTATATCCTTCTATCTGTTTTTTATACTTTCCTGTTAAAAAGAATATTATTTCTTCCTTATATTTTGTCCATATATTTGTTGACTATTTTATCCCTATATTTTTAAAATTAACTAACTTGTGCTTTATTTAATGAAAAAGTAAAAAAAAAAAAAAAATGATAGAAGAATATAACAATGTAAAGAAGGCGAAGATCATATAAAACTATATAAAACTATGTATTACTAAAAATAAAAGGGTAAAATTTCTAAAAAAAAATAAAATAAAAGGGTAAAATCATGTATTTTGATAAAATATAGAGATAAAATAGTAATTTTCTCATATATTATAGTATATTACCTCCTAAATAATTTAAAATATTATCACAAATATAAATACATAAGTAACGCATGCCTCAGGTCACATGTTTAACATGGAACTTAGAAATGTTACCATTTATGTTTCCAATTCAGTGCATAAAAAATTTTAAAATTTAGAAACACCATAATGAGTAACGAACGTCCTCTCTTAAATATATATATATATGGCATATGGATTTAGTCCAACTAAATCATTATGGAATAATTATTACCATATATAAAAGTTTGACCAATTATAAATACAACAACCGAAAATAAGAAATTTTGGATTCTAAAATCAAATATATATACAAGATAATTAATAAATTTAGTATGTGAATTAAGAACACTTATAAAAATAATATAGCACATAAAGTCAACAAGTAGTTACTTTAATTTTAAATTTGATGCAGCATATAAATTCAACAAACAGAGATGGAAGTAGGCGGATATCCGCAAAATTTAAACTATCCGTATTTATATCCATTTAAAATTATATCGCTCGTATCTGTTTAAAACCCATTTAGATATTCATTTTAAATACATGTATCCAAATCTGTTTAAAATTTACCTATCCGTACCTCTCCATAATCCGTTTAAAGTACTCTTATACGGGTAGGATACATGTGAATCTTAACTATCCAAATCAAAACTTATTTAAAATATTATTTTTATTAATAATAGATAGGACACTTGTGGGTACCCAATAGCGGGTAACAGGTAACGGGTATCCAAAGACATATACCCGTATCCTACCTGTATCCATTACGGGTAGTAATTTCGCTATCCTTATCTGTCCCAAATCTATTTATGACTACCCATATTCTCTTTAAACGGATCGAAGCGGGACAGTACTCTAAAATACCGGCACCACTTTCATCTCTATCAACAAATAGTTATTTCAACTTTAAATTTGTTATAAACTAGTATAGGTTTAACTAGGAGTGTGCATGAATCGGGTTGGGATGAAATTATATAATTCTCAGTCGCATATCAAAATATCGAAACATAAAAAATAAAGTCACAATTCCATCCTAATAAATATGTAGTTTCGTTCCATCCCATCCTAAAATTGGAACGTTAATTAAAGTCTATCAGACAGGACGAAATGAATCGAGTCTGAAATCAAATAGAATTTTCCATAGTCTTACTAAATTATTTTTTCATAAAAAAAATGATAAGATTACTAGACTTCTCAATAAAAATCAAACAAAATTTATACTGAGTTAGAAAAAATAATAAATTAAATAATTAATTTAATCATTGATAATCTACTACTAAAGGAAGATTTTTTTTTTTTTTTTAGTAGTTGCTACTTTCTAGTTAATAAAAGCATTAAATATAATAAAATAAAATAATTCAAAAACTATATACAATTTAACTTTACATGAATTTTATGAATTTTAACTCATTATTGTTTTGTTACTATTGAAATTGATGTAAATTTGATACTTATTTGATTTAATCATAAATATCGTCTGAAAAATAAATAATGATGACATCAAACATAATCAATAATCCATTAATCATATTATTACAGTTAACATTTCTCTTATATTGATAAATCTTTTCATTTTTTTATTTAATAAAAAAATTTATTCAAAAAAATTTACTTTTAATTTATATCAGCCCTAGTTGTAACTAATTTATATCAGCTAGCTACTTTGTATATGTAAGACAATTTTTGTACTTTTAATTTTTTCTTAATGAGAATTTTTCGGTTTTACACTTTTTCCAAATTAGTGAAACCGTATCAGAGCAAAAGTAAAAAAAAGATAGTTATTCTTTTTTCTTGAATTTTCCTTTATTTTCTTCTTTAACAAACACCAAATAGTGCTTTTTCTATGTTTTTTTTTTATGATCCTTGATGTTTTTTCTTCAAATAATACTGGATTGTCTTCATTAATTTTTTTGCGATTATTCTCAATTTGTTCTTCTGATTGATTTGTTTCCCGACCTGGTGATTATTTTCCCGATTTATCTTCTATTCACTTCAATTTTTTTTTTGTCTCTTTAAATCTTTAATTGATTATTTTTGATCGATTGCATTTTATTCCTTGATTTGTTTCTCCTCTTTTAATATAAATGGATTAAAATCCTAAATTTTCATCATGAGTACTGATCTCGTATTAGATCCCCCAACCCCTTTTGTCTTCATCTACATGAACATAGGTTTCTCCACCTCTCGCAAGCTCAAGTTTTGAATTTTGGTCAAGAGCAATAAAAATGGCTCATCTCCAAGAATAAGCTAAAATTTGTTAATGGTTCCATCGTTATATCTTCAGTTTCTAAACCAATTGCTACTGTCTCAACCAATTTGTGCAGTAACTAAAGATTTTCAAGCAGTGACATCTATAGCTATAGTACAACCATCTTTCATTAATTCTATTGTTTCATTTACTTCAGAACATCATCAAAATACTACAACTTACTTCCAACTGCACAAATGCATTCTCAATATAGTGTCAACAATCCAAGCACATCATTATAACAATCAAATTCCGCAACTACTCCAATTAGCAGTAGTTTGGTTTCTTCTTTTGCACCTTAACCAAATAATTATTTTCTTCTTCCTTGTTTTACTTCCATGGATTCTTGATACTGAAGCCACAAGCAATATTACCAATTCTCTTTCTCACTTGCTGATGATTTTAGTGTACATACTTGGATATTGTTGATTGAACAAAGTCTCTGATAAGGGAAATACTTTAATCTTTTTTTTTTTTTTTAACTTAGTTAAACCGCAATTAGTTGCTAAGATCAAAATCCTTGGAAGTGATAATGAAATTGAATTTAGCTTGCCAGTTTTCTATGTAGCAAAGGGAACTATTCACCAAACTTCTTCTGTTAAAACACTTGAACCAAATGGCCTTGTTGAGAGGAAGCTTCAAATCTTCTCATATTACTAGTTCTCTTTCGTTTCAGTCTTATTTACCTTCATAGTACTAGCCCTCTATGCATAACATGCTACCTATTTTGATAAATAAACTACCCTCATCACTTCTGCAATAATAAGACACTTGATGGGCTTCTTTATTGTCAATCTCTTACCTTTATTAATTTAGGAGTTTTTAGTTCCCTATTTTATATATTCACTTTGTTTGTTTGTAGAATTAAATTTGATCCTGAAGCCAAAAAAATGTGTTTTTTCAGTTCTAAACTTGATATTAGAAGATTTCTCTTGATCTTTTAACTAAATCCATTTTTATTTTAGGCATATCTCTTCTTGTGAACATAACTTTCCTTTCTCCGCCTTCAATTTAATTCTTCATTTCCAATTATTTTTTATCCTAGGATTCATCTTTACCATCAGATTCTTGAATTCGAGATACTTATTTACCTACACAACCTAATTCTTCTAATTTTACTACTAATCTTTTTAAGCGTTACTTCGTGTTTACCATTATTTCTATCCCGTCTAGATATTGCACTAGAACAAGAAACCACCAATTATTTGCAGGATTATCATTGTGCTTTGACATTTGCTTCCGTTGTTCCTATATCATCACCAGGTATTCTTCATCCCCCTTCATAAGTTCTCTCTTATAAACATCTTTCTCTTTCACACAAACACTTTTCTTTACCTATTATTGTGCAACTTGAACCCAAATCATATAAACAAGTAGCTAGTCCAACATGAATGCTGGAAGAAGGCTATATAAGAAGAGATTACAACCTTGGAATAAGAGCAAACTTGGACTTTGACTAATTTACCACCTGGAAAACCTAAAATTGGTTATAAGTAGATTTTTGAAATCAAACATAGGGTTGATGGCAGTATAGAAAGGTATAAGACTTGTTTAGTAGCTAAAGCTTTACTCAAATTGAAGAAATTGACTACTTTGGTACTTTCTCCTTGATTGCTACAGTTAGGCTTCTAGTGGTTGTTGCAGCATCTTCTAATTGGCTTTTGTAATAGTTAGATGTTTCATTTTTTTTTTTTTAACTCAAATTATATCAAATTTTAGCACATTTAATTAACTTGTTGTGGTCATTCACAAATATCCTGAAATCATATATCATTGATCATGGATATTAAAATATCAAGAGGAAAACCAACAACATATTAGTTAGGGTGGTAAGCGATTTCAATCCCCGTAAGAGTGAGAATACAAGTTTGATTCCGGAGAAGCGTATTTTGCTGTGAGGATAAAGAACCTTTACACTCTATAACCTAATGGAATTAAACCTCGTGGTTATATAAACCAAAAAGTACTCATGAGGAAAAACATATGGTATGATATAATTTCATTAATGACATACAAATTTCTTAGTGTGTACTTCCGTAACTCACATATCCATTGGGTACATTCAAAATTAACATTAATTGCTAAGCCACTTGGCATGCAAGTCATTATTTAGAAAAATTGGCTTATAGATCTCCAATACTAATGCGGATTGTCGCTCATTTATCATATAAAATAGAAAGCGTGAAGTTGATATGGTTGAATGTTTATTTAGAGATGTTGAGTTTTTAAAATCTCGCTCCAATATACTAGTTTTGAATCCTCTTCCATCATTTTTTTTTGTTATCTTTTTCGGGTTCATAATTCAATATGCAACTAATCACTAAAGAGTAATAAATCTCCACATTATCTAACTGACCCTTTAAACATAGAAGATGTGATAAACAATATCTATTTATTTTTTTGACACTCCAAGTTGGCATATCAAATAGATATTAGCAGTGAAGAGTTTTTTTTTTTTTTTTTTTTTTTTTTCATATGGTAATTAAATAAGAACAATATATGTTAACATTGGAGATGCTCTTATAATTCTCAAAAAATATACTTAGAAGAGATTGTACAATTATAAATTATTTTGTTTATTTATAAATGATTGTTTTTATACTAAACTCTCATTTCCCTTTTACATCTTCCTCTCTTATAAAACTATACGCTACTTTCTGTCCACCAATATAAGTTGTTTGCATTAGTCTTTTTGTTTATAGATATAAGTCTTTGAAGAAGATTAAGAAGTAATTAATGAACTTCTCCGATTTTACTTTTATATATACCCATTCTATTCCTAAATACTTGTAACATTTGGGTATTTCACGTCTTTTTTTAAGAAAATCATTCAATTTATCTAAGTTAAAATAAATTATTGAATGAATTGACTATGCTACCCTTAGTTTATTATTTGGGTGACAACCATTCAATCACTATTAAGGGTAAAAATGAAAAGAATAATTTATTATTTATTAAATCCACAAATATGACAAGTATTTAGGAATATAGTACTTTCTCAAATGTGACAAGTACTCGGGAACAGAGGGAATATTAAACACATTAATTATTAATGACGTGAGATAAAATATACTTTCATGAATTGTTTTTAAATACTTATCACATTTGTGATTTTTAAGAGTAAAAAATTTTTTTTTTTTCATTTTTACCCTTTGCATATGACCGATAATTAAAGTAATAATTATTGATCACATACAAAGGGTAAACACGAAAAAAAAAAAAAGATTTATTACTCCTTAAAACTACAAATGTGAAAAATATTTTGGAAAAAACTATTTTCTCAAATGTAACAAGTATTTAGAAATAAATATAATAATAAAGTTAAATTAACGAACTTTTATTATAATCTAAAGAAATTAATTATTTTCTTAATCATCATGCAAAAATTTTAAATAACTTATATTTGTAACCAAAAAGAGTATTAATTGACATATGGCATATGAAAGGTATAACACATCAATAGTTGAACTAAATCATTATGTAATAATTATTACCATACATAATTAAAAGCCTTATTGTCACGACCCGATTCCATGGGCCGGACCGGCACTAGGGCCCAGGTAAGCTTAAGGCCCCCGAGGCCCGTAGTCAACCTGAAACACTAGAATCCAATATCTCGGTATAAATTTCAACATTCAGCCCATATGATTATGAACAATAAACCTCAATATTTTATTATTTCTCGGCCCAAGTTTATCTCCTATAGCATTCTAAAGTTCGGGCCCAATTTACAATACATCACATTCTAATATGGACTTACAGGATTAATTTGTCTATGTTAATACACAACTAAATATATGTAAATTTTTACAACTGCGGAGTCACTAACTGTTTGGTATACATGGCTTTTTTATACACATAATTACATAGTAAAATAATTATGGCACTATAAAAATTTCTCTATTGCCCTGCGCCGAAGACACATAGCCTAAATCGGATTAAAGAAAAACTTACTTCCTGAAAATTCAAATAAGACATGTGAGTTTTCTAAGGAGTAATAATTATTGCACAACACACGCAGTCACACAAATATGTAAACATTTCAATCTAGTCATTCGACTAGTTATATGCTCACGCAGCCAGTCACACAAATGGCACATACCAGCACTCACACGTAATGTCACCTTCAAGTAATCAAGCAAGTGGTAATTAGTCAGTGGCACCACCTGAAACCCCAACGAGCCGTCCTCACACATGGCTCGCCCTCTCGTACATGTGCACCAGGGAGCCGATCCCCCATACGGCCAACTGGTCTAATCCTCACTGACCAGTCCTCTCATTGTTTTTCTACTCTCTCGTTTCTTTTCCATATCAACAGGAGGCAACCCGGTGGTCTCCATCCAATCTAGATCATCAAGTGCTCACAATAGGAGGCCACCCTGCGGGCTACAATCAAATCTAGATTATCAGGTGCGCAACAACAAGTAGCCATCCTGTAAATCCCCATATAATCTATATCATCAGGTGCACAAGGGGGCGCCGATCTCCCATTTTCCCGGCCGACGGTCAAGTATCATATCGTATTCAGGATCCATATCACAGACCGTCCTCACAAACCCATGGTGGTCCACTTCATCCCAATTCCACACAAACAAAGCACAGCATTTTCACAACACAATTAATCAAACATTGCAATCAAATGCAGACATATTGATCAGTTGGACATCGTAATGCAATGCACAATTGGACATTCATTCTCAAATGCAATTAAATAGCTAAATAATTACCATTAACAATAAACAACAACAATAAAATCAATGATAAGAATAAACAGTAACAATGAAAATAATTAAATACTTAAATAATTAAATGAATAATAAGGAAAATAAATAAATAATTAGAGCACTCTGTTTATTATGCATTAGGTTATAGAATTAATCTAAATAAACTTTTTAATTATGTTATTAATTAAAACTAGTTCAAGTTCTAACGAAATTTCGGCAGCACCTCCCCTATAATTTGGACTATCCACCTGTTTAGATAACACAGTATTATTATATATTTATCAATCAGTACACACAGCCCATCCATCGGGCAATCAATCAATTTAAGACCCCATCCTCCTCCCAAAACCACGATATCAACGCTCAACCATTAGTTCACAACAATTATGTTTCAATGATAATGACAATCATTATTTACATCATATAATTATAACTAGCTAGTATAGCTAATTACCAAACAAATGAAAGCTTTAATACATATATAATCAAATAAAACTTATATCAGTAAGTTAATTTCAATTACTTTCATTTCTTCGTTCTTGCTTAAAGCTAATACGTCACATTTTTTTTTTTTTTTTATACCTTGGTTAAATTTTATACTAGCCAATAAGAACAAATGCTTCAATTAATTATAATTCAATTAATTTTTATCCAATTAATTATATATATAATTATAATTAATTATAAGTAGCTCGACTCGCCCTTATATATATACTAATATATATATATATCAATTCTTATAACTAGTTTATCTAAATGTTCTCAATTATTCAAATTAGTTGTTGTTCATCAAAATAGGTCATTCTCAACCTAGCTCGTATATGATTTATGAATCAATTCATTCAAATTTTCAATTTAATTGACTAATGATCACTAAGTTTAGAATTTATACCAAAATAGGAAATTGGTCTTAGAGCATACCAATTGAAATTCAAGCGACGATTCCACGATCCTTGCGAAGAGAGGAACATTCTGTCCCTGGTGCCTCGCCGGACCGCCGCCGTCGCCGCCGTCCACGGTGGCCGGAAAAGTTGGGGCCACCCAGAATTGACCCTTCTTCACGCCACCCCACTCAAATTTCATCGAGGAGTCCGTTTTTGATGTCGGTTGTGCGAGGTTGGCCCTCCATTTGGCTGAATTAGTCCGACAGTAGCTTGGTGCCGCCATTAATGGTGATTTCGCCATTTCAAGCTTTGTAGCCGGAATTAATGGAGGAGAAACACTCACAAGGTGGAGGTGACTCGATCGACGCCTGCCTTTCGTGTTGACGTCGCCGGAATTGCTCGATCTCGTCGGAGATCGAAGAAGGAGAACTGTCGATGGAGACAGTCCCGCTTCGCGTCACTGGAGACTCTGCCAGTGTGGAAGGAGGTCGGAAAACGGACCAGGAGCTCTAGCGGAGACGATCGCCATCTCGCTCTCGTCGAGCGGTGGCCGGAAACGGAGGGAGAGGGTGGAGGGAGGCTGTCGCGCGCCTGAAGAAGGAGAGGAGAAAGAAAGAAAGGAAAAAAAAAGGAAGGCGGTTTCTAGCAAACTCTAGGCCATTCCGGTTCGATTCAAACCGGTTTGGTCCGATTTAGTGGTTTGGT